>NW_006494614.1:27936425-27999212 GCF_000325575.1 Pteropus alecto | reverse complement strand
GAAGGATAAAAATCAAAAGCGGCCAGGCCCTTCACTTTAAGCACAAGCCTCATGCTTACATCTAGTAGATCTGGAATTAATCACATGGCTACCTTACTGCAGAAGGCTGGGAAGTACTGCCTCCACTGTGTGCAGCCATGTTCCCAGTGGAAATCATGGGTTCTATGACTATGGAAGCAGAAAAGAATGGGCCAACTAGACTCTCTGGCCCAGTATCTTTTTTACTTAAAATTGTCCCCATTTAGTGAAAGACCATCCTTTTCATAAACTAAATTTCCAAAAATAAATAGTCCGTTTCTGAATTATGTATTCCAGAATGTTGACCTATTTGTAAATTCTTACTTTAATTCTGCACTCTTTTATTTACCACAAACCTAAAGTATACTTTAGATATCCAGTGGGGCAAATCTTCTTTCATTGTTCCTTTTCAAAAGTTTCTTGAATTGTTTTTGTGCATTTTCCCTTACAGATGAATTTTAAAGGCCAGTCTTCTTTAAAAATGAACAAACAAAAACAACAAAACAGAAAACTGTTTGAGTCTTTGAATTCACATCAATTTGTAGAATATTAGGGGAAAATTGACATCTTTATAATTTGGAGTATTCTCATCATAATGATATGATTATCTATTTATTCTGATCTTCGTGTCCTTTAGTTAAATTTTAATGTTTTAATTGTTGTTCAGATTTTGCAATTTTAAAGTCTATATTTTTCTGCTTCAGTTTATTTTATAATCCATCATTATTCCATAAGTTCATTCACTTTTACATTCATTCATTCATTTGTTCTTTTTCCAAAATGACATATCTAGTATGTTTCAAAGGCTAGATGTGTATTAAAGATAAGGTCCTGTTTTGCACAAGCAATGAAACACTTGCTTCATGAAATAAAATAGATACTTAATGCCAAAGTCCTTTGAAAATTTGAAAAGTTACCAAGTAAATATCTATTCTGTTCTTATTTTTAATTAGTCACTAACTGCAAATGTGCAAGCTGAATCTCACAATGACTAATCATGTTTCTGAAGCCTGCTTAAATAAATGGTAACTCATTAAAAATTAAAATACTTGTTGAGTCACACATGACTCATACAGCAGAGTTCACTAGTCAAGGAGTGACTTGTAGAGATATGTGCCTAATATTAGAAAAAGGTTAACTCCGTGAACGAAAAAATAAAGTGGAAGACTGTCTCTCTAGGTTTTGAAAATTTTTTTCAAATAGAAAACATTTCTCTCCAGGAGATTAAAAAAAAAAATTATTTATAATAGAAGAAAACATAAATGTGTTGATTATTTACTTTTAGCTAAGCACTGAAGAACTTGGTCTACCTTAAAGCAAAAGCTCTCAGGAGTCAATGACCTTGAAAAATAGTAGCCATAAAAGAAAAACTATCAGCCTGAACTGGAAAAGATGTGGAAATGTAATTAGGCATTCACAATGAAGATCTACAAACTCTTGGCACATTCTGGTGTCTGTTTTGATTTTTAGTTAATGGTGCAATAAATATTTTGAAATATAAAATGTCTACAAGGTATTACCAGGTGCTATAGAGAAACAAAGATGAACCAAATCCAGATCTGGCCTAGAAGAATCTGCCATTTGGTAGGAGCAAGGAGGCATTTATTAATTACCTTAACTCAAGGTGGAGTGCGAACCACACTAGAGATATAGATTTTTAAAACAAAATAGAACAAAAACATTCAAAGGAGAAGAGATTAGTGCAAAGTACTTTGAAAAAGGTAGCATTGGAATGCTGCCCTGAAACAACATTGGGGGATTTGTACTTGTAAAAATGAGGGTACGGAGAAGCGGGGAAGTCAACACACTGAGCTCACTGTGCTCAGGACAAACAGGGTGAATTCTCAACTTGTAATGCATAAGGGAAGGTAGAGAGAAACTGCTAGCACAGATCTTGATTTTCAAAGACTTTACTTACATGCCAGAAGAGGCCTTCTGAGTGCTGGTTGTTTTGTTATTGATTTCAGCAAGGTGTTAAATTTAATCAGAACTGTGCTTCTAAGATTCATTGAGAGACCCACTTTGTAATGTGAGTTTATGAGAGTTTTAAGGCAGAGACTGGAGACTAGGGTTAAATTAGAAAATGCTTGTAGCTGCACAGATGACACACATGCTCGGCAGAATTCTAAAAAGACCCCAAATTCCCAGCCCTTGGTGTACACAGAACTTCTCCCAGTTACTCAGTCAATCACTAATCTAGATATTGCTGTGAAGGTATTTTGCGATGTAATTGAGGTCCAAAATGAGTGGATCTTAAGTTAGAGAAAGCATCCAGGAGTGCCTGACCTAATGACATGAGTCTTAGAGGTCAGAGACAGAGAAGTTAGAGAGATTCAAAGCATAAGAGGGGTTCGACAAGGAAAATTTTTTTTTTTCCATTACTGGCTTTGAAAATGAGGAGCTATACATGGCAAAAAATGTGAGTGGCCTCTGGAAGCTGAGAATGGTTCCCAGTTAACTGCCAGCAAGGAAATGCGAACATCAGTCGTACAGTGAAAAGGAACTGAATTCTGCCCACAACCTGAAAAAGTTTAGAAGTGAATTGTTCCCCAGAGTCTTCATACAAGAACTCAGCCTGGCCAACACCTTATGATACCTCGAACACAGAACTCACTCACATCATGCCAGGACGTCTGACCTATAAAGCTGTGATCGAATTTTTGTGTTATTTTTAAGCCTCCAAGTTTGTAGTAATTTGTTAGCAGTAATAGAAATAGTAACCATAATGAAATGTAGTACTTTACACCATTTTAAAACATCTGTTTTTTACTAAACCAAGTATTCAGTATACACATAAAGAAGGCAGCATTTTGGAACCTCCTTGTCCAGGTCACCTTCACAGGATAAGAATAACATTTCAGTGAATTTCAGTTATTCAAGACCTGCTCAAAGATTTAGAATTGAATGGCTTGATTATTTTAAAACACTTTATAGTTATGCACTCAACAATCAAAAGCTGAAAGAGTTGAGTATCATGTAAACTAATTAAACTAACTCATGAGGAATGAAAAAATGAATAAGCTTTGGAGTTAAGAGAACTGTTTGTATATTTATTTTGGCCATGTAATATCCAACAAGTACCTTGATTTCTTTTAGTCTTACTTTCTTTTATTGTAATATAGAAATAATTACTGTACTAATTACTTCATAGTATTGTAACCAGGACCAAATTTACTAAAATATACAAAAAATGTATAAAATAACTCATATATTTTAATTATAATTATTACTGGGTCTAATCATAGCTATTTGTCTGCAGATGACAGATTACTTCAGTGTATTTAAATTAGCCTAAAATATAATTTTTAAGATTTTCAAATTTTACTCTATTTGAATCAACAACATACTTAAAATAGTGCTACCTGCACATCATAGAACTACAAAGTAAACAGTTCACAAGACCAAATGGTAAGTAAAGTAATTGGTATTTTATACTAATAAAAAGAACTTGACACTCAATCAACGACATCTAAATATATTTATAAGAAAAAAGAGCAGATATTTGCTTTATAATCTTAAAACTGTATTTGCCTTCGAATCTTAATACTAAAAGCAATCTATTAAACTTAAATTCTTTGACTTAGATTGGAGACTGCTGTATTTTTAAAGCGGGATTTTAAAAATTAAAAATTATACATACTGTATGTCTTTTCAAATCTGAAAATGATTTCAACATATTAAGGAAGATTTTAGGAAAATTAGAGCACTTCCTCAGGATTTTCCAACAGACCAATGGAAGAATTTCTTGTAATGACTTTGTAGACAGAATACTTAAGAACAAGTAAATAAATTTTTTTAAAGAAAGAATTGAGATAAAAATGGTCTCTGCAGAAAAAGAAATGCAGTTAGAGGGATGAGTGTTGTTACATAAAGTGAATTATAATGGCATATTTCCAGGCAAACAGTAGGTGGCAACATCTACACAGTCTTGCTTTTGAAATGATTGTATAACATCAAGATAAAACAGGCTAATGATTCATGAAATATGGGACTTTCCAAAACTCACGAATCAGAAGGGGTATCTATGCACAAACATATTCTTTGTTTTTATTCTATTTTAGCCTATCATGCTTCTACTTTGTAAGAAGGACTTCACTAAGATCATTAATCTTTAAAATGTTTTATTCATGAATCATATTAGACTGTTCATCTAAACGAGGGAGAGAATTTTTTTTCCTTACAGGAGTTGGCCAGAAGTTGGTTGAATTAGGTAAGAGTGAGGATTAATGGAACCACACATACATTTTTTTTTTTAAATGTTAAAAAAAAAAGCCATAGCATGACCTCAAAAACTAGAATTTGCAACAAGTTGCTGCAGAAGGCACATCCAGTGGTCAAGAGAAGGTGGAAGCTGCATCAAGTTTTTCTCTTTTGAGAGCATACAGCCCCCATCTGCCTCTCTCAGTAATGCTAAAAGCTAAAGACATGTGACCCTGGATGTGGTTCTCGAAGATGAACTTCCAAACCTAAGAAGCCATTTTAGGAGCTAAACAGTGGAAGTCACGTGGCCTTTGAAGCCCGTGGGTATTCTTATTTTCCAGAATGATGAGATTTGTTATTGAATGTTTTCCTGGTTGGGAATCAGAGAGCTTAGCTCTAGAGGCGAGCAGAGATGCTGCTTTATGACAGCAGAGGTCAGTAACAGCGAAGGGGAAGGAAATGAGGCAATCCGGCCAGAACTTGCTGTCACTTTCTTAGACTTACACAATCAACAGGCGAGAGGCTGAAATACACACACAGGATAATGTAAGCCTTAGTACCTAATGTCTCCATCCCTGGTCATAGTGCCTTTCTGGTCATGCTCAGAGATGTTTAGGATTCCCCCTACCAGAGAATTCATTCCTCTGACAGAGTATTTCGTGGGGGAACCATAATAGAATATATAAAATGAAACTTTCCACTACACTCTTTTGCAATTACTAAAATTTTTTCCTATTTCATTAATCTTGGACTCGGATTTATCTTTAGAAAGAACAAATAGGAATAAAGAAAAGAGTGAGAAAAAATAAAATATTTTATCCCTACATTTCTTCAGCTAATATTTATTGATGCCAGGCACTGTTCTAAATACTTTGGATACAAAAGTAAACAAAATATATCACATCCATTTCCTCATGGAATTTAGAGTCTGATAGGAGCAGGCAGAAATTAAACAAATAAACGGCATATCATATGTCAAGTGGTGTAATATTTGTTTCCTAGAGCTGCTACAACAAAGTATCACAAGTGAGTGACTTACAGCAACAGAAATTTATTGTCTCATAGTTTCGGAGGCTGAAAATCTAAAATTGAGGTATCTGCAAGGATATGCTCCCTCTGAAACCTGGAGGAAAATCTTCCTTGCCTTTTCCTAGCTTTGAGTGATTTGCCAGGAGTCCTTAGCATTCCTTGGCTTTTCAGTGCATTCGCCCAATCCTCCATCTTCACATGGCGCTCTTCCTGTGTCTCTTCACATATACTTTGCTCTATATATGTCTATGTTTGTGTTCAAATTTCCCCTTTTTATAAGGACACCAATCATATTAGACTAGAACCCACCCTAATAATTTCATTTTAACTTGGCTACATCGGCAAAGATCATATTTACAAATAAGGTCACAATCTGAGTTACTGGGGTTAGAAATTCAACATATCTTTTGTGGGAAACACGATTCAACCCATAACCTATATCATGAAAAAAAAAAAAAATGAACCAGAGTAAAAGAAATAGAAAGTAATGGGCAAGGGGAGGGGAGGTACATTTAGATAAGGTAGTCAAGGAAAATGACATTTGAACAGAGAAAGTGAGATTTGAACAAGAAACGGAGGAATGGGGACATGAAGATAACTGGGAAAAGAGATATCTATTCCTGAAAATATGAGACTTTAAGTGCTAAAATTGGAATATAACCAATTGCCTTCATTCCTTGAAATACTTTCATGATTATAAATAAAAGATAAATCACAAAACATTCTTTTTAATTCTGAGCAAGTTGTTGATTTTCAGTTAACTCATCTTTAGCAAGACCAGGGAAGATATTGATTGACAGCTAAGTGTAAATGATTGTTCTCTAAACAAATACTCACTTTGCACACTTCTGACTCCTGGGGACAAAGCAATGAACAAAAAATGTAAAATTATTTGCCTTCATGGAGTGTACATTTCAATAAAGGGGAAACTGAATTTGACTTTTCACTGTTTTCCCCCTACCAATTTCGAAATTAAAGACACCTGCCCAGTAGGAGTAAAGCGTATCTTCACAGCAACCAAGAGTCATGCGATCTCATAAAGACCCATCAAAGTTATCTGGTCCAAGTATTGATCTGATGGTGAACCTTTTACATGACTCTCCTTAAAAATGGGGATAACTTTAGGCAGTTAGTTACTTTAAACAAATGTCAATGTAGTTAGTTTTAACTAATGTTAATTTAATTAGTTAACAGTCAACACCTTTAGCAATGGAAGTTCACAATCCCTCCAACCTCATCATCTACTGGAACTTCCGTCACCCTTGCTCCCTCTCTTCCAAAACTACAGTCCTGCTGCTGTTCCTTGAAAACAACAGGCTTTGTACTTGCTGTTCTCCAAATACCTTCTTCTTACCTAGCTGCTGCACTCTTTTCAGATTTTTATTAAAATGTCACCTTCTCAGGAAGACTTTTCTGGTCACCCCATTTTAAATTAACCCTCTGCCATGCTGCCATGTCAATTGTCCTTATTCCTCTTCTCTCATTCTTTTTCTCCAAAACACATATCATCATAATTTTTCAACTCATTTACTTTTATTGTCTGTTCCTCCATTGGAATATAAACTCCATGAAGGCAAAGATTTTTATCGTTTTTGTTTTCTACCATATTCTCTGGAGTGAGAAGCAGGCCTTGCACAAAGTAACAGCAAATGAATATTTATCAAAAGAATAATTGTTTAAACTTGCAATCTGTCAGCAGCCCTTGTATTTATGCTAAAGAGAATTGGCTGGAAACCATCAACTTGTCCCAGGTGAGCCATATCTAAATATGAACACGATGAGCACTATTTTCCATTACAGTTGTGGTAAATTCAGAGACATTTCTTCAAATTGGTGTTGCTCATACTTGTTTTTATATAGGGCGAGGGTATATCTTGAAGTCTTAATGAAAAGGAGAAGCTCAGTTCAAGCATGCTATTTTACAATGAGCTTATACACACAGGTAAAACTCACAGAGCTTAGCCCAGGAATTTCCTAGTTATTCCACCAAAGATTCAGCATGATCTGTAGATAGCATAAGTCAAAAGACTATAATAAAGAAAAAAAAAATCATGGAAAAATATTTTTCCTGCTTTTCGAACAAGGAGTCTACATTTTCATTTTGCTTTGGGATCTGCAAATTATATAGCTATTCCTGCTTGTGAAACATAGATTTTTATCATCCATAAGTTTTGTGTAAACGTCGGAAAGAAAACATGAGACAAGTAGATTGGTTCTGTCAGAGTGGAAAGCCTAGCAAAATTCTCAAAAACATTAGTTCATTCTTTTCATCTCTGTCAGTGTGTTGTTCCCTTTCAGTGATGCAAGTTATTATGGGTATGTCTCTCTCCAGGCTTCTCTAAGAAATTAGAGGATAACCTGAAACATATCTTGGATGCTTTTCTTCCAATAACTTCTACTTTTTAGGTGCTTTGGAGCAGAACTAAAGGGGCCTCTGCCATAGTGATTAAAATCATAGGGCCTCATCATTCAAGGACCAAACAACATCTGTAAACCACTAAACCAAGAGATTTGTTTTTAACCAATAGAAATGGCATTTCCCCCAGGGAGATTTAAATCCAAAACAATTAAGAGTTTCTACTCTGGAAATGATTTTGAGCTACCTCAAATTTTTTTAGAAATAGGGCATAAATTTTAAAAATTAATGTAATCTCCTTTCAAGCCATCTGGTGTTGATTTTTCTGCTGTACCTCCTGAGAACACAAAAGAGTCAAAAAGGGAAGGAAGTAATAATTCTCTGTTCACTGCAGCTGCCGAAGTAGTCACTAAAATTTTTTCTGCATTTACCTGTAAATGAGAACCAGATTCAAAACAAAACAGCATTCAATACATGTTTTATTAGTGTACGTTTTTATTAGCTATATTCCATGTAGCCAAATATGGAATGATTTGTATTGCTATGATCCAATGCTAATGACTTCGGGTCTTTTCAAGTTCCTGTAAATGAGCAATGTAATTTCTCATGTCCTGGGTGATGGTGGTGGTGGGAGGAAAGTAGAGTATTTGATCAATGCTAATTGACTCTTTTTGGTAGCTGTACTGTGGTCATATAAGAGAATTACTTTGTTTTTATGATAATACACATTGAAATATTATTTAGAGGTAAAGGGCACTATGTCTTCATTTCTGCAGTTTACTCTCAAATCTTTCAAAAAAAAAAATTCAACATATATTACATAGAAATGGAATGGCAAAGCAAATGTGGTAAAATGTTAACCTTTGTGGAATCAGGGTAAGCTCTTGGGGTAGTTTGAGAGACTTTTTAGGTAAACTAGGTTTCAAAAAAAAAAATTCAACATATATTACATAGAAATGGAATGGCAAAGCAAATGTGGTAAAATGTTAACCTTTGTGGAATCAGGGTAAGCTTATATGGGAATTTTTGTTCTGTTTTTCTGAAAGTCTGAAATTATTTAAAATAAAAATGTTTTAATAGAGCTTCACTATTTTCTCTAGCATTTTCTTTCAAATAATTGACACTCATTCTGCAAGTTTTATTGATAGCACTTTTAAGTTCCCAAAAGCGTGGATAATGCCACTATCTTTGCTGCCTGACCGACAGCAATGACATTTTTAATTTTAAGATATATAACAACTTCTAAGATGTTAAAATGAAGAAAATATACATCTTAGTGTCATGGACATATTTTAGTCAAAATAGTCAAATGGAGAGACCAGATTTAAGCAAATGATGGTTATCCCATTTAGTATCTGAGTTTCCTATCGCTCTTGTAACAAATGACCTCAAAATTAGTGGCTAAAAACAAATTATCTGAAAACAAATTTGTTATCTTACAGATTTGGAAGTCTAAAATGAATCTTCAGGGCTGCGTTCTTTCTGGAGGCTCGAAGAGAGAATCTTTTTTTCTCACATTTTCCAAGTTCTGGAAGCTGCCTACATTCCTTGGCTCATGGCCCCTTTCCATTATTCTATCTACCATAGTATCCCTGACTACAAAACTTATATATGTCTTGGGTGTTATATGTGCTCCTTCTTGATTTCTCAATCTTTTATTTAAAGAAAAATTGCTGCACAAACATATGATCTTGTAATAAGAGAAACTTGTGACTGGAAATGAAAAGAAAAAGTTGCTTGTGATAAAATCTTAGGAAAATCTGATCTTTCAAGGAAGAGGATATTGATGCTTTGGAACAAATATTCCACGGGAGCTCTGCTTAGGTTTTAAGTCTCTATTGCTGTTATTGTTCGTTTTCTTGGGCAATAAGGAGACATGTTATTGAGAAATAATCATTTAGTTTTTCTAAATAAATTCTAAAACACTGCACTATGCTCTCTTCATGATATATGATTTTTTTATTCCATAGACCCTACTTTCACTAGATTATCTTGCCCATGTTCCCCTGCTGCTTTCTAATTGTGCTTGAATTTTCTGGGTGTTGTCTCTCTAATCATTCAAGCACTCTTCAAAAGCAGAGAAGAAGCTTTCTCTTTCTTTTTACTTACCCAAAGGGCTTATTACTAAAGGCAGACCACAGAACATTTCTGAAGAGACACCCTTAAGGCTCTCAGCAGAGAGCAATGCAAATAACAAACACCCAAGAGTGCTATTTGAAATCTAAGAAACATCAAAAATATTCCCCAACCTCACTTCTCTTAATCAGTGCTTCCTATTTATTCAGGGCCAAGCTTATGAAGGGTAAAGATTGCCTTGATGACGAGTAAGCCCTCTGGCTACTGATGCTGACATCTAGAAATATCACAATGGTTGGATTCAATATTCTGTACTATAACTCTATAATAGACTCAAGCAAAAGGCAATAGATAGACTCAGCCTTTTCTGAGCTTCTAAAAAACATTCATCCATTGCATTTCTCTTTAATTTCTTTTCTAATTATCTGACTGCCTCTTACTTGAGCCCAATAGAATTTTAAATATAAGAAAGAAACCATTAGAGAAAGGTTTAAAATGAAGGGGAAAGTGGGAAACTGGTATTTGATTTAATCCGATTTGCTTTTATCAACTCATCTGTTTTCAGCATTTGAACCAGTTTGCTAGCTGGAACAAGATTTCTGTGTGAATAACTTTCATTAAAATATACAGGGTGCATTTTAGCAATGGTTTACATTCACAAGTGGCTACTATTTTTATCTAAACATCACTCTGCAGGGAGAAGTGGTGTTCCTGAATTGCCAAACCCAGAAAAACACACAACAACAAAAAAATATACTATGTGTGGTGCCTTCTTTTAGCTTTTCTAATCTGGAACAGATTGCTCTCATTTTAAGAAAATTACTTAGAGTGTAAAGGATACTTCAAAATGAAGCAGAGATATGCACTGATTCTTCCTTTACATTACAGCACTCGAATTTTAGATTAATTTTCCTCTTACTTAGAAGCAAAATTCTGCTAAGAGAACAGCCTGTTTTCATCTGACTTATAGTAAACATTTGCCACTTAGGATTCAGGAGCCAGTTGGATTTTTTAATCTTTGGCAATAGACGCTAACACAGCTTTGATAAATTATGGCAAGCCAACAGGGAGAGAGCAACGTCAGGAGGATGCAAGAGGCCCAGCGATCAAGCAGGCAGTAGAGCAGAGATGGATAACCATCATCTCTGTGTGACCTGAAGGCAAATTTTCAGCAGCCTTCCAAATGCTACCATATTGCCTCCCTCAGTCTGCCTTTTGCCCTAACTCTCCAAACAGCCTTGGTGATTTTGTTCATGCAATCATCTATTTTACAAATATTTATTGAGAATTTCCCATGTGGCTGGTACTATTCTCTGTGTTAAGAATAAAATGGTGGTCATTATAGATATGGTATCTGTCCTCACTTGTAAATAGCCCAAAGGAGCTCAAGGATAACTAAGCAGGGAATTATTTCATGGTGTAATAAGTACAGGGGAAATTTAAGTAGCTATAAAAAGCATCAAATTAGAAAGGGCATCTAATTCTCCATTGAACACTCATGTGTGGGTTGAAACTTTTTAAGATCAAAAAAATTTTTCTCGAAGAAAGGATGCCCTGGCTGAGAAAAGGAGGATGAAAAGTTAGACAGAGAAAGAAGAACTGGAAAAGCAATCCAGAAAGAGAACAGCATGTACAAAGGATCAGAGGTAGGCATGTTCAAGAACTTGAAATTCAGTTTGGCTGCAGCCTCAAGTGTAAGGAAAATATCAGCAAAAGATGAAGGGCATAGTGTAGCCAAGTTCTACATATTAGTCAGGATTATCTACGTTATACTTAATTAACAAATAAATATCAGTGATTTGACACAATAATAGTTATCTCTCACTCAAGATACATACCCAATGTAAGCTGGAGCCAAGCTAGTAGTGGTGGGGTACACACTGCAATTTAGAGATTTAAGGTAATGGAGACTCACAATCTTGTAGCTGAAACACCTGGAAGATCTGGCTTTCCTGGTCACCTCATCAGGGAAAGAAAAATTTGCATGTCTTTTATATATTTCATTCTAGAAGTGATACACATCATATATTCACAGTTTATTGTAGCACTAGTTACATCCTCCCCTCATCCCCCAAAATTACAAAGATCTAAAATCTAGGGGAGAAGATGGAATGTTTAATGTGTACTGTGTCTCTGATGTAGTCATGTTATTGATGGACTTTGTAAGCCATGTTTCCATAGTCTGTGATTTATTCTGAGGGCAATGAGAGACCAATGAAGAATTTTGAGCAAGATAATCAGAGGACCAGATTTTTAACACTTTTTTATAGCACTGCAGGCTCGTTTGCCCCATTGGCCCTTCTTCCTCTCACCTCACCTTTAATCGGATAGGAATTGTTCAGAATAAAAGCTACGGAAGTAATGCTGTTAGAGAATGAAAAATTATTAAAATCAACAGGAGAACAGTTGATTGCCTACCCCCACCCCTCAATTAAAAACATGAGCTTTTTGACTACCTCATAGAGCAAATGCTCCACTAAAAGCTGAGTTCCTACTTACAACGTAGCAGCTTTGGGAAAGATGGATCAATCAGGTATGAACAGGCACAGATATGCTTTGGTAAATAGAACTAAGGGAAAAAGGTACCAGGAGTCCTGGCTCCTGAGGAAAAATTACTGTTATTGGCATGTCTATTCCTTTTCTCTAGACATTTGGTAGACACCCAGTGCCATCAAATCATAGTTAAAAAGGGCCTTAGCATAGAATCCAGAGTCAGTCACAACCCCCTTGGGGATGACTGCATATGGGAGGAAAAATACAAGGGGGAATGATATCATTTCTTTATATTGTCAATAAAGTCATGCCTTTTCAGTTTCTCTCAATGACTGATATTAACAGATATATGTATGATGTCAGTGTGTCAAAGCAGATGGCAGCAGGTCCTCTTTGCCTCCTCTTGTCCAGTGGTCAATATCTAGATGGTTATCAGAAACTCTTCACATATTTTTAAAAATATAAAGTCCTCAGTCATGTCCTCAATTTACTGAAATTCATGGAGTAGGACCCATGAAACTATTTTTTTAACTTGACAGGCTTGGAATATGTTGTTCTAGTTAACGCAGGAGCAATCACCATGAAATTATTTTCTATCTAAAGATCTACTATGTCTTTTAGTCATTTGCAGTTTTTCTCATTATTTAAATGCGAATGTCTCAACTCACTGCTCTCAAAAAAAAGTTTTCAAAGAACCAGAGAACTTTCCTTTTCACTGTTGAATTTCTGTGCCACTTTGCACATTGGTAGGCACTCAGCAGAAATCTCAAAAATACAGAATAGAAAGCAGTACAATCAAACTGCATTGGTATTCTTGATAGGGATGAGCTGCAGCTGCATATCACAAGGAAAGAAACAGCATTCCTCCCTAGGGCACAGAATTATTTTTACGTTTGAGCTGCTCTCTTTCGGTAGACAGTGTCATAAGCATCACCAAGCTATCTCTACTGTGTTTGACAGCTAGAGTCTTATGTGATTGACTTGAGAAGATTCACTTTCTAGACACATTTTCTCAGCTCTCATAAGGAAGTTATGAAGGGAGCATTTTTATTTGTCATGTTGCAAGTTAGCCAACAAGATAAAGTGGTGTATCATTGTTTCACCAAGATGAAAAAGAGTTGTTTTCTCTTGTTTTCCTAAATATGTGTACCCTTTATCCTCATTCTAAATGTCCCAAGTTGTATTTGCCTTTTACATACGTTTATTGCTTTTCATTTCATACAGGTTTAAATATTTTCAGTAATTTTATGTCAACGCAGAAGCCCTATTGAATTGAATCTTACTTTGTAGAAGAAAAGTATGGAAATTTTTTTTTTTCAGTTGAGAACCAAGCAAGTAGCTATTAAAAGTGATGGTTATTGAAGCTGTGTAATAACTTCGAAACTTCCTAATATAAAATATTGTTATTTTTTCCAATCACAAAGATAATTCATGCTTTATGCTGAAAAACTTAGAAAACACCAAATTATAAAGGATAAAATTGAAATCAGACTTTGAGTCCATTATGACATATTGGTTCACAACTTCATTCCAATTCCCCGTACCTGCCCTCCAGCATTTTGGAGAATGGAGAGATGAAGACTAGAATTCTCAGTGATCTCAGTGTCCACGTATGTTCTAGCTTCCACCAAGCAGATGTACCCTCACATATTTGGAAAATGGAAAGACATTGTGTTTGCGCTTCTGCTTTCTGCTGTTAAATACAGCCATGCTGCTGTTAGTTTTTCTACCGCAGTGGTAATAGAGATAACAGTTTCTGTCTTCTGTTCATGACTGTATCATTTCGCTGGTGTGGATCTCAGCTGAGTTTACCTGGTCCTGGAGCCAGAGATCATAGCAGCAGCTTCCGGATCATGGCAGAGGAAGTAGCCAACTTGGAAAGTCTGGAAGTCATTTCTGGAAACTCAGTCAAAAGCCTGCTTCTTCTGTAGCCTTTATAATAATTTTATAAGCACATAATTCTCTTAATAATTTCCTTTCTAGAATACCTTTTGTTACATGCAACTGAACCCAAATTATATTAATAGTATTAATAATCTCATAAACCAGAGGCAATCACTGTTAACTTTTCATTGTCTCTCTTTATAGTTATGTCTGTATATTTGTGCATACACATAGTTTTTAATGAAATATTATAGAATATTACAATATTATTTGCAACATAAGAGAAAAGTTTACAATGGAAAATAAACAGGTAGATGTAAATTAGCTTAAACTCGCCTATAATTTGTATCCCAGTGTCATAGCGAAACAGTTTGAATTAGAGCTTTCAGTAATAAGTAGGTGGTCACAATACACTATAATCTGCTGGCTGAGAAAATACTTTACTCTGTTCAAAATGTAGCCACCACCCTTAATATCCATCATTACACTGACTTTGGTACTGAAAGAACACATTTGTACCAGGACAAACTTTGCCTTTTTCTCTAGATCCCACTCTTCTGGGAAATAACTTCAAAAAAGTAATGTCAAACAGACTAACATTTCCTCAGTAAAAATTTCCAAGTAGGAAGCGTTTTCAATACAATTTTCGATGCTATTTGAAATTATTTTTCCTAAAAAAACAAAAGTTATTACGATTTACCTCATCACTATAGGTTTTCAAAGTAACCCATTCATCTAAAAAATTTTTAACTTGCATCAACATATGGCCCATGATAACTATAATTACAGTAAGAAATCATATTAAAATGCAGGTGACTAAGAGATATTACCAGTCCATCTTGTCCAAACTTAGACAAGCAAGCAATGGAGCTTAGACATTGCCCTAGAGTCATGGCATTATACTTGAAAGCATAGTGTCATCTAGGGAAACAGAATTGTCTCTCTCTGTAACTAGTCTAATGTCAACAAAAAGTCACTAAAGAATATTGCTTCTTTTATCCTAAAGAAGACTTTCCTTCCTCACTATGTGACAGCTCTTAGTTAAGTATTGTATCATGTTTTCACACTCATTCTGAACCTACTACCACATATATTAAGTCTGGTAACTTAAAAATAAAAGCAATTCCAAAAATGCCATTCCTTTTTAAATTTTCACCATTTCTCTTAATTTTCAAGAAGGAAAAGAAAGCATAAAATGGAACCAATGAATACTGTATTTCCTCTGCAAAAAATCTATTAAATTGAGTAGGTAAGCATTTTAAAATATATAGAATGCCATCCACATTGTGGCAAGCTTAATATTTCTAAATACATGCAGATAAAATATCTCTCCACTGTAAATACTTACCAGTAATAACATTTATTTCAACAGTAAAACTCTAGTTATCCAAAATTATTTGCGTACACGCACATAGTATAGTGGATATGTCTTATGCACCCTTTCGGAATCTCTTCACCTCACCTGTCCTTTATTTCATCCACAGATGAAGCAGTCAGTCTATGCACCTTCAAAGACTTCAGTGCAGGTGTCCCTTGACAGTGCCTGGTCTTAAACCAGTCCCAGGATCCTCTAACCTTCTGTCCAAATGTGCTCCACTGAACCCACTGTGTGCGATGAAACAGGAGCATACTTTGCACCTATGCATGTGCTACCCAGAAGGACAAGGGCAATTATTTGACCAACAGTAGGTCAAATAGGTCCTATTTCAGAAAGACACATTTTATATGGTTGAAGTTGATTGAGCAGCCCATTGGCTGTAGAGATATCCACTTGTCAATACATTCACATTTTGCTTCTCTCTTCTTTCCTGCTTTGCTTCATCTATCCCTCACCTTTGTTTTCTAAACTCAGACTCAATACAGTGTTTAAAAACAAGCCTTTGTCTCAAGCTCTGCTTCCTGAGGAACCCAAGCCAAGATATTACTGTATAGCATACAGTTATATATAAGAATTATAATAGTCACATACTGTTAGGATTCAACAAGGTGTTAGGTTTTTGAGTTGAATAAAAATCAACGCATTCCCTTCATTATTAGCCTTGAAAAAACAGAAGAGATTTGTTGAGTCTATGATTTTCATGAGCCAGTGTACCATTCACATTCTAGTTAATGAAATAGCTACAGTCGTATATATTTGAAATTAGTCATATATATTTGAAAGCTTAACTTTGCCTGCTTTTGTTTGCTTTAGAATTAAAACTTTAAGTACCTTTAAAAGGATGATTTTTTTTAAAAACTTCTTTTCCCTTGAAGACAGAAGGGGAATCAACCAACTATAGGTTCATACCCAGAGAATGGAATAAATATACCTTGATTAACCATCACACACACACATGTACCCGTGTACCCAGGGTAACTACTATATATTCACCAGGGATAAGTTTTAGTCTAGTCTAAAATTTACAGGTAAACATTTTGAACAGGGATTTTTTTCTAAATATCCCACATTATCCGATGATTACAGAGCAAATTATGCCCTTATAAATAAAAATGACATGTGATAGAACATATTAGTTCTGCTAAATGTTTATTAAACTCAGTTCCTCTCTCAAATTGTGTTGGACACAGACGAATTAAAATACTATAATAAATACTATAATTATAATTATAATTTCTAATATCCACATAGTACTTTATAGTTTAATAATTCCTTTTACCTAAGATATCATATTTAATCCTCTAAATCTGTGAAATAATTGATTTTACCATCCCTTTTTTACAAATAAAGAAATAATGTTCTGAGAGCATAAATAATTCATTTAGGATAGTACTTGTACTGTATACTACCTGTACTGTAAACTCAGGATTTGTGAAACTATTTCTTGAACCACCTTTTTGAACTTTCTTTACTTCATTTTATTTTTAGTTATCTATTGCCATCCTCTCCCATACACTGGTTCCTCTTTTAACTATTCCCTCTAACTTAGCATTCTAAAAGGCACCCAAATGTTTGGCTTCATTTCCTAAGGTTCACTAGTGTTTAACATATTCATAGTCTTCACTGCTTCTAACCCTTTAAACCAGCCTAAATCACCCATAAACCACAAACCCATTATTATCATGGATACAAATTGGCTGCCTTCCTAAATGTCCTCTTCAGCTAATTTCTTGCTTGAAAGACCTTGAATTCATTTGGTGTCTACCTTTTCCCACCACAGGAGCCAAGGAGGGGTTACCCCATTCTCAGCTCCAAGGGTGAATCCTGATAGGCCTATGCTTATAAGTTATGACCCCATTTCTTTTGCCAGGAATTGGTTTAAACATGGTCACATAACATAATTCTGCCCAATGAGACATGAGGGGAGAACAACCTATGGGAAGATTTTTCCACCCTTGTTATGAGCTGAATTGTGTCCTCTCAAATTTTATGTGTTGAAGCTCTAACCCCCAGTACTTTAGAATGGGACTATATTTAGAGATAGGACCTTTAAAAGGGTAATTAAGATTAAACGAGATCATATGGGTGGTCCCTAATCCAATATGACGGTGTCCTTATAATAAGAGGAAAGTTGGACTCAAAAAGAGACACCAGTGATGCATGCGTACAGAGAAAAGCCCATGTGAGGACACAGAGAGAAGGTGGTCGGGCCACCTACAAGCGAAGAAGAGAGGTCTCAGAAGAAACCAACCCTGATGACATCTTGATCTCAGACTTCTAGCTTGCTGAACTGTGAGCAAATAAATTTCTGGTGCAAGCTACCCAGACTGTAGTACTTTGCTATGGCAGCCCTAACAAGCTAATGTAGGTCCTAGAATTAGAAATAAATAATATAAATAACAATCAGAGAATAATTGGCTCAAAGCGCCTTTGGAAAAATAAGAGAGACCTTGTGATCAGTCTAATGTGGTTCCAATAGACAAAAAGTTCATCAGATCACTGAGTAGCATAAGACAATGATTTGAAAACAGAAGAGAAGATGTTCTCATCCTTAACACAAATCATGTACCTTCTTAGGAAGCACGTATTTAAGCACAATGCACAGGAGGTAGTAACTCCTGCTTAGTCTATAAAGATGAAATACAAATGGAGTGAAGGAGAAAAAGAGAAGGAAGAGGAAGGGATGGGAAAGAGCTAACTTTATATGTGTTAACTCGTTTAATTCCTAGAACCACCCTATGAGGAACTGAATTTAACATCATTGCCCCCACTTTGTAAAGGAGGAAACTGAATCACAGAGACATTAAGTAAATTGCCTAGAGTCATGCAGTAAGTGGAAGAGCTAGAATAAATATAGATCCATAAGGAAAAAAATCACACAAAAAATAAAATTTAAATTAAAAAGCCTCTAATTTCTAGTACTAGTCTCACATTTTATTACTAACAAATAGAAAAGAAACAACTTAATTTACATTTTCGGAGAGGAAAGGATATTGACTCTGATTCACTTATCTTCTTGTGTTTCTATGTGTTCATTTTTAAACAAGTAAATGGAACATATACACAATTTAGAACATATTGGCCTTATTCTGGCAAAATAGCACATTGTCTTCTTCTGCTTCTACCCTTGACCCCACTGCAAAATCAACACGATCTGATATAACGCGGAAGAGAAAGGAACAGGAAAATTTGAATGAACTGTGTGGTTTAACCTTAATGAAAGCAGGCTTATGTTCTGAACAATGATTCTTTGTTGTTCCCCCAAATCTTATTTGTATACAGAACTTTTGGTTGCTACTAGGTATCATGAAACTGCTACATGGTTGCATTTCAATAGTAAGTCTATAAACCAGTGAACAAACAATACTTTGTGCATCTACCTTTACCAGTGGAAAAGATCATGTCACTATCAGCATTTGAATACAGAAGTACTTAAAGGTGGTGCATACTGAGATAAATTATCTAAGATCACAAAATGCAATTATTTTAAAACAATTTTTGACAGTAAAAAAATTAATTTGGTCAGTGCTCTCTGGAAATAAAGTGTATTCATGATAAGCACTGCTTCAAAGTTTAACTCCTTTTTCTATCTCCCTCCTACTCCACGCCCCCCAAAAAAGTAAGAGAATTTTTTCTAGGTTGAAATTAATGTAGCCTGAAGGAAGTATACCTCCTATGAATGCTAAGTCGGGGAGGCTGTGGGAAAAGGAAGGGGAAAGACTCTAAGGTTCTCAGAAACTGCAGAAAGAGAATCATTCTATAGCTGAAGAATTTGGGCCTCTTCTTTGTTAATAAACCTTTTTAGACTTTGTTTACATATTAATTATTGAGCTTCTGAGTGTGTTTACTGCAAGTGGATTCTTTTTTAAAAGAAGAAGAAAACTCTAAAACTAAACAAAAACAACTAGTTTGAGAATAGTTGAAAAGAGGTAGAAAAAGATTGCATAAATGTGGATCTCCTTAAGGTACATGAATAATTGCCCAATTCATCATGTCAATGTCAATTATACTTTTTTTATTAACAGGAGTATATTATGACAGACAAATTAAATTTGTTTTATTGAAAATCAAAATTGAATAAGTTCAGACAATATCCTTTAATTTTCTTAATTTACTCTATTTCCTTTCAATTATTTGCATTATAACAGTGTGAGTTGGAGAATATGCACTACTTTTACTTAATCTTTGAATTAGAGGTAATCTGAAATAGATTGACAGCCTCAGTTAAATAGACAAATATCATTACTAAATATTTTCAGATAGCAAAATTGCTAATAGGAGGATATTTACACAGCTAAGATTCATTTAACGTAATATTAAATGTCATTTTTTTTAAAAAAGGTAATAGAGACATATTTGTTTTTATATAACTTATTCACAATATATAGATGCCCTTAGTAGTCATTTTTACTTGGTCTTCAAAAAACCATAACATTTTTAAATTAAATTAGTTGTTGTAGGTTTAAAGATACATGGACCAAGTATGGACCAAGAGGTTGTACCTTAGCAGCTATTCAGCCAGGCAGCTGGAATAACAGTTCATTCAAGACACCACAATATCCTTGGAGGACTGACATCTCTTATGTCTAACAACACCTTCAGAAGTCTGTTCAGTAGTAAACTTCTGTTGATTCCTATGGTAAGGACTCCATCACAACTTGTGACTGGGTTGACCTTCATCTCTTACTTCTATGCCTTCTGCTACTTCTATATCTCTCAACACTATTCTCTCCTCTGGTCCTCTCTCCACCTCAAGGTATCTGTCATAAGGCTTTTAGTGCCTTATGACTTCTGAAGCCTCAATGGTCTCTTGACTTCTGCTCTCTTTTTAAAGTTTTTCTCCAAAAATTCCAAAGAGAAACCTGGTTTGTGAGCTAGTCATCACCCAATATTGACTACCCTTATTGGGCAGAGTTTAGTAACAGGTCAACCCATGGGCTAATGGCCAGGACTCCATCTTGGTTTGAGGGTGAATTCCTTCAACTAAGTCAACTGACCCATAAAAATAGGAGTCACATGACACAAAAATCGGTGGTCCAACGAGCATAGAAATACTTCCAGCTGTTTTTCACAAAATGAAGCAATGGACATAAACGCTTTTCTCAGAAGAGGCCCCTGGGCATGGTGGACACATGGGGCAGCATGGTCTCCTCACCAGTGTATCCTTTCTTTTAAGAAATCAATTATATTACAGTATAACATTTTTAAAAACAACAGTGCTGGTTTTATTCTCCAACGTAAAAGTTGTGATTACTTAATTGTTTTCAGGATTTTCTTGCTCTTGATATAGACTTAATTTTCTATTAATGTATTTCTACATAATTTGATATAGATTTCATATTTATTCTCTTTTCTTATGTATAAAAAATAACCCTTGTCTTGTTTATTTCTTTATACTTAGCATCTTGCAGAGTGTCTGGTATATAGAAGATGCTAACTAGGTGTTAATCAAATCAAATCCATGAATCAAATTAACGAAGAAAAGACTTGAGTTGATTTTACTAAGGAGAGCCTCAGCTTCAAGGCTGAAAAGTGAGAAAACCCATTTGAAGAAGTAGGGCTCCTCGGCATCAAGTCTATTGGGCAGGTGCATTGTTAACTGAGAGACAAGAACATTTCCTTATAAGCTGCAAACTTGTCAAGGATTCCAGGAATGGGAGAGGGGCAGAAACAGTAGGAGTATAGCATAGCCCTTACTAAAAAATTAATAAAGTGGACATCCAGGAACTCTAATGAGCAGGCTACCTTGCTAGACAATAGTAGACAGCCTCCTAGTTTAATATAAGATGAAGTAAAATCAACTGCTCTACATCATTCATGACTTGTTCTTACAAATGTAGTTTCTATAAATGTTATAATATAAATGCATACATATTTCCAGTAAATGGTATTGTGCCTTGGGGCATTTCATATGGAGATTCAATTAAACTGGCATTATTAGTCCAATTCCAAAAACAATATCATGTGAAATAAAACACAAATTCAGAATTAATAAATATTTGATAAAACAATGATTAAAATGCATAGTGAATATGTAAATATTTTAATATAATTGAATGTTTATATCAACTTGGACATAGGTAAATTCAATAAATTTTTCTGTAACAATGTTCTGATTATGCACAGACATAAATTCAAAGTTGTTTGCATTCTCTAGTTACTAGAATTTATAAATTTATACACACAAAAATCCTATTGGATCTATTAGATGCATGTATGTATAAATTCTAACATTCTAACATTGGACCTATTAGAATTGATTTGTTAGAATTTATACATACATGCATCTAATCGGTTCTGCATGTGTGTATACACACACAGATAGGTAGATAGATTAAAAAAATAGATGATTAGATAGATAGATAGATAGATAGATAGATAGATAGATAGATAGATAGATAGATGATAGATATCTCTATAGAGAGACATAGATAAATATATATACATACACGAATCCTGTTGGTTCTGTTTCTTGGAGTACCTTGACTAATATAAGTAATAAATATAAATGTTAAGGTCAAGGAAGTCTAAAAAATTACCCTCGGTTATTAACTTAAATAAAACTTTGCCTTTATGGGCTGGCAGTCATAAAGCACTTGGGAGGGTTAGGCTGAGGATGCAATATTAAGATTTGTGGTACAGACTACTCTTGAGGCAGGAAAGCTCAAGAAGATGCACACAATATGTCAAGATCTGTGAGATGACATAGAAGAAGGATTTAGGGGAAAATTCATAGTACTATATGCCTAAATTAAAAATGTATAAAGGTCTCAAAACAATGACCTCAGCTCTTACTTTAACAAATTAAAAAAATGAAAAATCAAATGAAATTCAAAGCAAGCATAAAAAAGAAAAAATAAAGATTAAAGGAGAAATTGATTAAATAGAAAACAGAAAAACAATAGGGAAAATTGATAACACTAAAAAGCTGGTTCATTGGGAGATCAATAAAACTGATAAAACTCTAGCCACACTGATTAGGCTAAAAGAGAGAACATACATATTAACAATATTTAAAGTGAGAGAGGTGACATTACTATAGATTCTACAGATAGTATAAAGTTATTAGGGAAACACTGTTGTGGTGGATAACTTTTAACATCCCCCAAGATCCCCACATCTTGGTTTCCATGACTTTTTATAATCCTTTCTCCTTCAGTGTGAGCAGGACCTCTGACACTTCTAACCAATGAAATGTGGTGAATGTATTTGAAGGCAGTGGGATATACATGATTAAATAGATGTGATTACATAAGAATATGGTGATTATCTTGCTACAGTCTCTCCATTGCTGGATTTCAAGAAAAAAAAAAAAAAAAAGCTGCTGTCCTATAACCACAAGGAAATGAATTCCGCCAATGACCTGGTAAAGTTTGGAAGCAGATCCTTCCTTGGCCAAGCCTCTGATGAGAACCCAGTCTTGGTCTACAGCTTAACTGAAAGTCTTGTGAAACCTAAGCAGAGGACTCAGCAAAGGACCCAGACTCTTAATTCTCAGAAACTGTGAAGTTGTAAATATGTGTTTTAAGTCACTAAGTTAGTGATAATTTGTTACCTATGAGGAATAGAGTGAAGAAATAAAAGAGTCACCATAGTCAAGCTGCTAAATTACTAAAATCAATTAGATTGCATAAGGAAACAATTCTATTTTTGTTTTAACCAGCCTGGGAACTTAAACTTTTGAACTTTCTAATCCTACATCAATGCCTGGCTATACATCATTTCACTGTGTGTCAATATACACACAATGGGTATACACCATATCTCCAGATAACCCTTGATTATCCCCTGAAGGATTCACATATCCAGACCACCTAACATGACCAGACCTCCTGGCACTCATTCTCTATACCACCTGGCATCTGATTGATAACCGTCCTGAACCAATCCTAGGGCTAAGAATGCGTTTTTTACTATAAGAACTCTTAACTTTTCTTTCTTTTTTAGAACACGTCTGGGTTTTTGCCTTGCTGTGCTTCCAGTTTGCAAACTCTAAGACCTTTGAATGAATCATTATCTTTTATTTCTAACCAAAGCCTCCAGACTTGTTTTGAGTTTGTTCAACATAACACATAAATAATATGTATGAATACAATTATGCCCAAAATTCAATAACTTAAACAAATGAATAACTTCCTTGAAAAATACAACTTACCAAATCTCACCTAAAAAGAAATAGATAATACATGGAATCTACAAAGACTATTCTAGGACTAATATGTGAGCTTAGCAAGATATCAAGGATATATGATCAATATATAAAGAATCCATTGTATTTCTGTATACTAGCAATCTATAATGAGGACTGGAATTCTTAAAAATATATTTTATAATGTCATAAAAATATTAAATATTTAGGGTAGGTATATCTAACAAAAAATATTAAGTGTCTTTCTAGACTGATATAATCTTTCCTACTGTACATTAGTGGCCATCAGATGTTATCTGATCAGCCTTCTCAGGCTCTTTAAGATTGTTTTACATAGGTATAAACTTCTTGATCATATATTTATTTTGCACAACTGTCAGAAACAACCAATTTATCTTTTGATAAGTTTGAACTCTTTCTAACCAAGATAGTAGTTCTTAATCTGTAGGCCTTTTAGATCAGGTTACTTTATTTTAAATTCCATCCTGACAGTTAATAGTTGTATAACTTTTTATACAACTAAAACAAAAATTCTAATACTTTGTACCTCAATTTCCTGATTTATAAAATTGTGGTTAAAATACTTAATGGCTCTGGTGTCAGATGCCTGTGTTTTTTATCATCTTTGACAGCTTTTTATTATATGATTTTGGGGATGCTAAATAATATTTCTAGTCTTCAGTATTACCTCATCTGTGAAATATAATAATAATACCTACCTCACAATGTGGATATAAAGATTAAATGATATAAAAGATCTAAAATGATTTATATTAGTACTGGGCATGCAATAAACATTAGCCTTTTTAACATCTATGACAGTTGGTCCAGGCTCAACACATACATAGTCTCACAGTGTTGGTGGGTAGCACTCTTTTTTCTATTATTTGCAACTGGAAAGCTTTCAATTCAAAAACTCAATAAAAAAAATACACATTTGTTAAAATGTTTTGATTTTTTTATAGACAGTCATTTAATCAAAAGTAGGACTTTATAATATTATAAAATTGAGTAAAGTCTTGATAGAATGAATATATGAATATTTAGTATGACTCAGGAGATACCTGAGACTATAAGTTTTTCAAAACTTAATTAGCAACAAATTTTTTTTTTTCTAATAAAATCTTACTTGGAAGATCAAAAAAAAATATGTATGTATGTATGTATTAAGTATACAAAGCAAATAAAAGAGAAGCTCCTTAGTTGAACCATAAACTCACAGGGCTACATTGAGTGGGCATTTATGATGAGCCAGGTGCAATTCTAAAATTGCAGTAACCCCTATGGCAGCCCGGGGGTTCTCCTTTAGAATTATGAAGTGCAATGAACAGTTTAAAACCCACTCCTTTGGAACTGTAAGCCACTCAAGGGCAAGAACCTTATGATGTATATTTTAACTAAATATGTAATACAGTATTGGGCACTTAGTGAGCATTGACTAAATATTGTTGGGATTTGGTGGCACTGAAGAATCTAAGGAAATCTGAAAGTAACCCTGCACACCAGTAAATAGCTGTTGTCTCATGCTCCAATCACCACTTCCTCAAGGTAAAACCAGTTTCTTTCAAAGTCCCAGGCAATGAGGTTTGGAATAAATCTAGGTCAAAAATCTGAGTCCAGCCTATCTATGTCCTGGGGATATACAGAAGCACAGACTGGGCCACTTCCTGAATTTTAAATTGTGCCTAGAGTTGTCCTGAGTGTTTTTCAGGACATACAACTACAGTTTATCTCTAAAGGGCTTATGGACTCCAGAACGACTCCAGGGACCTCTTCCTAAAATTTACTGGAAATTTGACCAGCTTTCCAAGGAATAATAATGACTGTACCAAAGATCACCAGAGTTTTCTGGTCAAAGTCTATGTTCATGATTTGGAATTTTCCCACGCACCAGGAATTATGGTGTGAGCTAACATTTACACAGGCACTCTCCCAAATGTTTTCAGTTTTTAGCTTCGAGTTAAACATTAAGAGGATAGCAGGTGAGGAGAAAATAGGCAAGGGCATCGGAGACAAGATATACTAGGACATAGCCTTGGCTTCTGCATTATCTCCTTCCTAAATGCCACATCTCCATTACTGAATTTCAAGATCTATTCTTGAAGAAGGCGTCTTTGATTTATAGTTCTCTTACACTGCTCATTCTACTAATGGTTCTGATAATGATTTTTTTATTGTGACTTTATGCTCAATACCGTGCTAAAACAGTTATCAAGCATTACTAAATATATGAATATTCAATAAATATTTGGCAATTAAAAACTCTAAAACAAAATATTTTATATAGTAATACAGGTAAGGCAAGCAAACAAACTAAGTAAGAATAAAGTGAGCTTTTATTATTACCTAATACTAAAGGCAAAGAGAAAAACTAAAAGTAGTGATTTTTCAGGACTTTTTTTAGAGACATGAAATAAAGACAAATTCAAAGGAGGAGATATTGATTAGACAGTCATTCTCTGGCTTAAGTCAATGGAGTAAGAACAGAAAAATTTAGAGGACATTATAATCCCTACGAAGGAGTATAAAAATTTCAAAAAAAGAAAGACAGTTTCTAAATTAAAATATCAGTATTGAATACCCAAACTAATAAAATATAAAGCACCTTATATCACAAAGATTACTCATTAGCATGGATATCTGTATGATTAATAATAATCTTTAATTCTTTGGCATCTCATCTTATGAAACCTTTACAAAATGATCTTAGGCCTTTGTGAAATGAGCTTTAAATGCAGGTTTTGCATCTCAACAAGGGCGACAAATAATCAAGAACAGCTACATATTTTTCCTAGATTTATAAAATCTTTCTTCTAAGAAACACATGGATGATATTATAAAATTAGTTGAGGACAAAAGATTAGTCAGCATTTGTTATATAAATGATTGTTTCTCCTAACATCTAATTTTTACTCCTTTCTTACTTAACTAGATTTATTTGTGACAAATGACATTATTACTTTATGAATAGCATGAGCCAGCTCTGTTTTAACTAAGTGGATCATTGGACTAGAAATAGAGATTTCTGGGCTGTATTTCTAGCTCTGAGTAGTTCTATGACCTTAAACAACCTTCTCAGCGGGAATGTCAAATCATCCTACAAAACTAAAATGTCATTTTCCATCTATAGGATATATTGCATAAGAATTGTTAAATGGTTATTCTTCTTTATACAAATAATATGAGTTACTTCAAATAAAAGTAAAATGTCATAAAATTATTTCTACATTAATGTCATATTTAATAACCTGTAATGATTTCACTTTAATAAGATAAGTCGCAAACAGAAGAATAGAGTTTTGATTATCCTTTAAAGTTAGTAATTCTTATAAAAAATACAGTAGTTTTCACATGTATATGTACTTTACTTATATTTGGCTAGATGATCATGATAATCTTGAATATCAGAGGCAAGAGGATTCACCAGTCTTAGTGGCTATAATTATTAGAAGAGAAGCAGTTGAGAAGAGCCAGTGATGGAGTCACAAATACTGCACTGCCTCTACCACGTACTTCTTCACAAGCATGGTCAAATTACAACATCTCTAGCCTCAGGAAATGAAGATAATATTATCTCAGTTTTGTTTTGTTTTAAGAGAGTTAAATGAGTTAATGGGTATAAATTGGCACAGTACCTGATGCACAGGAGGTGCTCAAAAATGTTAAGTTTTCTATTCTTTCAAGAAATCCTATGAGATCCTTGATCCTTTTGCTTTTACATGTATCCTTAAAATATCTTCCCGTTTCTTGAAATAGCTAGAGTGACTCCCTGTACCTAGATGGCAAAAGGGCTTTCCTAACACATTATATATCTTTAACATATTATATTCTATCCTCTCTCAAGTCACTCACCTGCTTTATACCTCTCCTTACCCCTTTTGGGCTGCCACTAATAAATGAAATTTAAAATTCTTTGATTAGCCAAATATGGTTTAAAAAGAATTGAGTCCAATCATAAATATAATGTGCTCAGTATTTTGTACCCGCAATCTATGAAGTGAATATACTTTAAAGGAAAATTGAACTTGCAGAAAAGATAAAATGCACTGTCCTTATCAGAACATATATCGAATAACATGAAAATAATTACCAAGTGACAGCTAGTGCCAACTGAGTTACTGTCTCCTGGCTCCAAAACACCCTCAATATTCTTCATTATGATGCTGGACCTGGGTCTCTGCAGAGCACATTTCTGCTTTTTCAACTGACTCTTAGAGGCTCTAGGGAGAGACTACAAGGCCAGAGGAAGAAAAGACTTGCTTCTTCCTGTTTCTCATTCCTATGAGCCACACCCCTTTAATGCTACTTCACCTTGGTGGCAGCATTTCCTTCCCACGGCTGCAACCAAATCTGTTTTGCAGTTTTTCCAACATTCACAGAACCAGCCTCATCATACCCACACTCCTCCCTGAGCAGCACCCTCTTTGAAGTCTGGATTTCAGAATGGCAGAAACTCTCCTCTAAGTTTCTATGTTTTAATAATTACAATAGCTTCTCTTTCTTCTCTCAATCCTGAGTGGTCACTGTTTCCTATAGTTGCTATCTCCTTGATGACGAGAATTCACTTTTCACTCTTCACTTACCTGGTTAACAAACTTATACTTAATTAATAATTTTTCAGGTTCTCTCTGTTTAAATAGCAGGTATGATTTCTGTTTCCTATCTGGATCTTGACTAAGATAAAAGTTAACACATATAAAGTGATATCACATAAACTGGGTAAACTGAGATTGTTTTAAAATAAAACTCCTTGTAAAAATGAGGCAGGGAAAAGGGTAAGGTAAATGTGTAACTATTGGAATTTGCTAGATAAAAAGAGGAGAAAAAATGATGAAGAAAATAAAGGGAGAGTGAATATTTCTTCCTGCAAAGTAAGAAGACACAAAATATTGTTCATGGTGGATACAGTAACAGAAGTGTAAGTATAATTTGAAGTTGCATAGGTAGATGACCTGTAGAAGGATTAGGATTAATGACATGACAACAAAATTACAAGAAAAGAGGAAAGGACAGTGTGAACAAATTAATTGTTTTATAACACAGCAGGATGATTCTTAGAGATGATAAACTTTAAAATAATAGAATTATTTAACTATATGGAAGTGAGCCCCCAAAATGATTAGAAACAAATGATTAAAGTGTTCATTTCTGAGGGACAATACTAGAGATGTGCAGGAGTGGACTAGTTGTTTTTTCCCATAAGCCTTTCCATTTAATTTTTAATATTTTATTAATTTGCTTGTTTAAATTTAAATTTTAAAAAATGCAAAGAAAGGGACTCTCACTTCTGGGATGATGGAGTAAACTACTTTTCCCTAGTCCTCTCACTAATTACAATTAAAAACCCTGAACATTATATATAAACAAACAAAAAGAAAGCTCTGGAAGGTGGAGAGAAGAAGGTAGGCTGGCTAGGAATCTCGAGACCCAAGGATCAACCCACTGATGAGATCCTTGGATTTTCTTTTTGCCCCATATATTCCTGAGGTAGAAGTGAAGAAGCCAGCAATTGGGAAGACCAACGACCACAGACTAAAAAAGTCCCCCAAAAGGCTGTTCTTTCTCACCAAAAAAGGGAAAGGAGAATCTAACAAGACAAAAAACTTGTAGACAATAGCTGTTCTACTTCAACCAAACACCACAAAAAATGCTGTACCCTACCCCCACCCATGCCAGCAAAAGAAACTGAACTTCCACACTCACAGTGTCCGCAGACATCACGGGGAGCCTGAACTTCCACCCCAGCCCAAGATCAGTGAAGAGCCCTTCCCTTTCCCCACAGGGGCAGTGCCAGAGGAGACCAAGCGAAGAGTCAGGACTTTTACCATCCAGAGGTAATGAGGCCACCCCCAACCCCATGATGTCAGGTGAGGCTACCAGGAGCACAGGAACAAGTCACTGAGGATTCTGGCTCCAGGCCATAATTCTATGTGAGATTTTTCAGACCCAGTCATAGGCGATTATAAATGCTTCACCTAGCAGGCCTCAGCAGAAAAAGCTGCCCGGCCCTCACCAGAGTTAATACACAGCCAATGCACTGCAGACTCTGAAGAGAGTTACAGTCAAGGACTCAGGCCCACCTGGCTGGTCTTGTTTTTATGCATATCTGATCTCTAGCCTAGGATCCTCCACCTGGAAGTTCCCTTAACTGGAGAAACATGAAGATAGTATTCTCCACTCTGACTCGGTACTCAATACTTTTCTACTCCTAGTCTTTCCCCCCCATCCAATTTCCCTGACCCTTGGGCTCATAAAGTGGCAGTAGCCTTTTGTTCAGGGCTCCCTCAGCAGTGAGAGGATACCCAGACCCTCATATCTATGTTGATCTATCTGACACTCAAATGGTGTCCCATTCCACGGGGCAAAACAGAGAAGGAGGGAGCAGCCTTTTCTCCAGTTCAGCCTCTCATTTATACTATCACAGTAAGTAATTAAAGCCTTGACTGTTACTTTTATTTTGCCTTGTTGCTTAAATGGCCTACACCTGGCAACTCAGCTCTTGCCAGCTTAGCCAGCACTCTCTCAGTGAGGGAGGTCTCATTGAAGGCCTAGTCAGGAACCAGAACGTCATGTCCCCTTCCCCTGTTGTGGTGGAATCAGAGAAAGCCAGCTAAAACAGGAGTTTTAAATGAGGTCTAGAGTTTCATAATATAACACTCAAAATGTCCAAGTTTCCTTCAAAAATGATTCGTCATAACAAGAACCAGGAAGATCTCAAACTAAAATTTAAAAAGAGGTCACACATAACTTAAAAAAAATAAAAGATAAAAAAATAAAAAGATGTTAGAGATAATAGGATCATCTGACAAAGATTTTAAAGCAATCAACATAAAAAAGCTTCAAGGAGCAATTACAAACACACTTGAAATAAATTTTTCAGAAAGAAAATCTCAGGAAAGTAATATGTCATAAAGAAAAAAATTAAGAAATATTCTTGAAATATTAGGAAAGAAGAAAGAAAACATATAGGTCATTACAATAGATTTTTCTTCTCTTGAGTTTTCTAAATCTGAATGTTGAAGCGAAAATTATACTGTCTGATATGATTCTAAATGGGGAGAGTAAAGGGACCTAAAGGATAGTAAGGTTTCTATATTTTATTCAAACTGACAAAAGGAGAACTTTAGTAGACTATGGTAAGTTTTGCACATATAATGTAATAACTAGAGCAACCACTCAAAAGTCTATGCAAAGAGATACACTCAAAAATACTATCGGCGGTCCCCAACCTTTTTGGCACCAGGGACGGGCGCTCATATGAGAATCTAAGGCCTAATGATCTGAGGAGGAGCTGAGGCAGTGATGCTAGCACTGGGGAGCAGCTGAAAATACAGATGAAGTTTCACTAGCTTGCCTGCTGCTCACCTCCTACTGTGCAGCCCAATTCCTATAGGCCAAAGACCAGTACCGGTCCACAGCTTGAGAGTTTGGGACCCCTGGTATAGATAAATCAAAATAGAATTCTAAAAATTGTTCAAGTAACCTCCAAGAAGGCAGGGGAAAAAAACAGAGGGAAAGAAAAGAGAATACAAAAATAAATAAATAAATAAAAAGTAAATGGCAAGCTTAAACCCTAATATATCAATAATTATATTAATGTAATTGGTCTAAATACACCAATTAAAAGACAGATTGGCAGAGTGGATTAAGAAAACATCACCCAACTATATACTATCTACAAGAAATTCACTTCAAATAGTTTGAAAGTAAAAGGATGGAAAAAAAGATATATCATGCAAGCATTAATCAAAAGAAGCAAGAGTGGCTAAACTAATATCAGAGTAGAATTCAGAGCAAAGAAAATAATCAGACAAAGAGAGGTACATTAGATAATGACAAAAGGATAATCCACCACTCACTATGTGAGTATACCAAACAACAGAGTTGCAAAATATATGAAGCAAAAACTGAGAACTGAAAAGAAAATAGACAAATTTACAATTATAGTCAGAGACTTCAATACCTCTCTTTCAACAGTTAATAGAACTAGACAGAAAATCAGCAAGGATATTATAAAGAACTCAACCCTACCATCAAAAGAATCTATCTCAATGACATTTATAGAACACTCTACCCAAGAACAGAAGAACATACTTTCTTTTCAAGTGCCCATGAAACCTATATCAAGATAGACCATATCTTGAGTCATAAAACAAATGCCTACATATTTAAAAGAATTGAAATTATACTTAGTGTGGTTCTCCAACCACAATGTAATCAAACTAAAATTTAGTTACTAAGTGATAATAGAAAAATCTCCATAAATTTGGAAACTGAGCAATGCTTCTAAGTAATACATGGGTGAAAAACTCTCAAAGGAAACTTTAAATGCTTTGAACAGAATAAAAATGAGCAGAAAATATATCAAAAATGTGTGGTACACAGTTAAATCTGTGCTGAGCTGGAAATGCATAGCACAAAACACATGTATTAGAAAAGAGAAAAAGTTTCAAATCAATCATTAAAGTTCTTACCTCAAAAACCTAGAAAAAAAAGAGCCAAATGAACCTAAAAGAAACAGAAGGAAGTAAATAACGGAAACTAAAGTATATGTTAATGAAATTAAAAAGAGAAAATCAATGAAACAAAGAGCTAGTTCTTTGAAAATCTGAATAAAATTGACAAATCTCTAGCAAGACTGACCAAAAAAAAATGAGAGATGACATAAATTATCAATATCAGGAATGAAATTGGAAATATAACTATAGACCCTGCAAACATCAGAAGATAATAGGAATTACTACCAACAACTCTACAGACACATAAATTTGAAAACATGAATTGCACCAAGTCCTCAAAAAAAAAAAGAAAAGAAAAGAAAAAACCACACTACCATAACTCACCCAATATGAAATGGATCCATAAGGATATAAATATTCTTATAACAATTAAAGAAATTTATTTCATAATTTTAAAACTCTCAAAAAAAAATTTCCAGGCCAGATGGCTTCACTGGAGAATTCTACCAAACATGTAAAGAAAAATCAACACTTATTCCAAGCTATCTCTTCCAGAAAGTAGAGGAGCAAGGAACACTTCCCAGTTTATTTTATAAAGTTGATATTACCCTGATACCAAAACAATACACACACAGCACGAAAAAAGAAAACTATAAACCAATATTTGGAGACCACATATCCAACAAAGAACTAGTATGTAAAATATAAAAACAACTCTCAAAACTTACCAGTAAAAAAATAAACAATCTAATTAGAAAACTGGCAAAAAATGTAAAGAGACATTTTACTGATGGCTATAAGCATATGAAAAAAAAATGTTTGACCTGATTAAAAATCAGGAAATTGCAAAATTGAAACCACAATGAAGTATTACTATGCACCTATCAGAATGGCTACAATAAAAAATAGTGACACTAAATGTTAACAAGGATATGGAGAAACTGGATCACTCGCTGATTGCTGGTGGGAATGTAAAATGGTGCAGCCATTCTGGAAAGCATACTGACAGTTCTTTAAAAAGCTAAACATGAAATTACCACACAACCCAGCAATTCACTCTTAGGCATTTATTCCAGAGAAATGAAGACACGTTTTCACAAAAACCTCTACATGAATGTTTATAGCAGCTTTATTCATAATAGCCAAAAACTGGAAACGACCCAGACATCTGTCACTGGGTAAATGATTAAACAAACTGTGGTACATCTATATCATGTAATACTTTGTAATAAAAATATATAGACCTTTGATACTTGCCACGACTTGGATAAATCTCCAGATAATAACATTTGAGAAAAGAGGGGCAGAGGAAGAGCCAATTCTAAAAAATAACATACTGATTCCATTTATACAACATTCTTGAAATGATAAAATTATACAGATAGAGAGCAGATTAGCAGTTATCAGAGGTTAAATTGGAGCTTAGTGGTAGGAGGGAAGTGGGTGCGGATATAAAAGGCAACATGAGGGATCCTGGTGGTGACAGGAAGTTCTGTATCTTGACTATCTGTGCCAATTATCTTGGTTGTGTTGTGTACTAGAGTTTTACAAGATGTTACCGTTAGGGGAAATTGGGTGAGGAGTACACAAGATCTTTCTGTATTATTCCTTACAACTGCATGTGAATCTGAAATTACTCAAAATTAAAATTCTAATTTAAAAACTTTTTGTTTTTAATGCAAGCAGAAAGACCACAGTCCTCAGCCAGCTGATATGATTAGGAAATACTTAGAAAGAAGGTGGCAGTGCCTTGTATTTTTCTCAACATACAAAGAAGGGTTATTTTACATTGTATTTCATAAAGCACATTAACTCCCTAGCATCCAATTTTTAAGATCCACAGGGATTTGGTTTCCCCTTCTAATTCTGCAATTCCAACAAAAATTAAATTTAAGCTGATCTAACTGGGAGTTACAAACCTCATAGAAGCAATTTTAGTCATAAAGAGATGCTGTAAAATTGATATTGGAACTATTCGACCCACAATCTCCTTCTGTCCCTCCACCTCTCTCTCTCGCGCGCTCTCTCTCTCTCTCGCGCTCTCTCTCTCTCTCTCTCTCTCTCACACACACACACACACACACACACACACACACACACACACACACACGTGCGCGCAAAGTGTTTGTCATTTATGCATGTGCTGAAAGCATATCCCAGGTAATCTTAGGCTGCATAAAGGTATTGATTTTAAATTCTCCTTCATTAAGTACCAGTCAAGAACAAACCATTACCTTGACTTTCTGAATAACTATAGCATAAAATAGCTCGTGAAACCAACATGCCCCATTTCTCCATCTTTCATAGTTTTAGACACTATCATTTTGTATTCAGATGAGGAGCAGAAAGCTAAGAGACAATTACCTGAAGACTATCCTTGGGAATTTAAAAACCTTTTCTCTTTTCTACAGTAACTTCTCTATTTTTCCCAAGGTATTAAATACTACAGTCATTGTTCTGCTGCAAATGTGTATTTTTCCTCACCCCAGATGTAGAAAACTAAAAATATAAGCAGAGGCAAATTATGGGGTAGGGTGCTGAATAGCCTATTCTTGATCTGCCTTCACAATTTAAAATGTCTCAACACAGATTCTCAATTTTTTAATGTGCTATTTGAAATGTTTGAAAAACAAACATGCAGAACATAAAAACAGTTCATAGTAGTTTCCAGGCAAGTCAGTTCTCTTCAGTTTTACACTCTAATCCTTTCCTAGCAGTTCAGTTTTTGTTGTTGTTGTTGTTGTTTAGTTACTAAATATTTTTAAACATGTTTTTCTCTTTGCGGATAGCTTGATTAAAATAAGATTATGAAAAGAGACACTGTCTTCCTGTGAATAAATTATAGAAAACTATTACCATAATCAAACTACTTAAATGTTAAAAATACTCTCACTCCCTCAAAACTCTGCTCATATCTAAAATCAATCTGAGATATGAGTAGATAAAATTTACACCAATCAGTTTAAATAAATTGTAGCCTACAGTAGAGACCTGTTTTCTTCAAGTTACTGATTTAAAAAGCTATTAATGTACACCTTATTATCTTTATATCCCAGTATTCAACAAGATAGCACAATAAATATTAACGTAATCACTTTTGATTTTACATGTAATTGAAGCCATATGACAGAACAGAAATTATATCATTTATATTATGTTGTTTTATAACGCAACTAATTCATTGAAAAAATAAAACAGCTATTTTGTGATTTTTCCTCATGCTTAAACCAACATTCCAGTTGCTCTAGGTGTTTAATTTCTTTGTAACCAAACATTACTATTAGCAACACCTCAATATAAAAATAAAATGTTTTCACAATAAAGCAGGTTCCCCACCCACCTTCTTTCCCAACAAGATGCTGCTTGTGTTCCAGATTGCATCCTCCTCCCTAAGTAAATCTACTTTTCGTTTTGTGGCTTGAGTATGAGGTATTTGTCTACAGGGCTGGACAAACGAATGAATAGGTACATAATTCTTTTAAATAAGCAGGACATTCCAGCACAGCCTGCACGACAACTTCTAGATACTCAATCTTGTGGCCTAGGACTTTTGCAAAATTTTGCTCTTATTCACTCACTCACATTCAAGGGAATATCCTCAAATATTCATGACTGCTAGACAAATCAGAGACTCTTATGTTTCAGCTCTTAAAAGATGAAATTTTGTCTGAGAAGCTGTGATTGAGAAATTTTTCATTCAATAAAATTATAGCAAGTTCTTGACTTCAACAAGATCAAGAAAGGTAGAAAATAAATCAATGTTAGACTCTAATGGTCCTGGACACTTTTGATTTAAGTCAGTTACTGAGAGCACACTCTGTTAGGTTAGGCACTGTACGAAAAAGAGCAATCAGAAAGACAGGCATGGTTCCAACGGCACAGATTGTCTAATCAGAGAATTATCAAGGAGGTATTACAAGTGGGAAAAGTAAGAAAAAAGTAGTAAAGTTATGGCACTGGATGCAAGTTTCACGTTTTAAATTTTGAGACTACGTAAACCCAGATGCCATATTTTTATTTCCTCGATCACGAGGATCCCTTCCCCTCAATACTTTGAGCTCTTTTTTAATCAGACAGATTTTATTAAGTGTCCTCAGATCAACTATAAACAAGTTCTATAAAAGGAATGAATATATTATGTCATGTAGGACTTGGATCAGATGAAAGTAAAAAGACTCAAAAATGCCTGTTGCTTCATGATTGCAAGAAAATTGCTGTCCTCTGGCCATCATGTCTTCATTCGAGCAAGGAGGAAAAGGAAGAATAAGGTAATCTGCCATCCATGCCTGACCCCATTTATCAAAAAAGCCACATTTTCCCAGAAGTACCCACAATAGGCTTTTTCTTACATCTTCTTGATCGGAATGTAGTCATGTGATGAGCTCCATTGCCTTCTGGATCCTGAGGAGGTTGGGTAATGAGGGATGTGAGAAAGATTGGAGGGTCAGAATTGAGAGAGCTCAGAGAATTCCCTCCCTGTTCCTCCCCTTGTCCCCTTTCGGGGCAGTTCTGGCAGTGGCCATATCCTCCCATAACCACAGCTCCTGTTAGGCACCCTCCTCCATGGCCCCATCCCTTGCCTTTGCAACAGCCCCTCACTGCAGCTGGTGTCTGGGTACCTGATTGATATCTTTACTGCCTGTATCTCTGTAGACTCTTCATTAAACTATTTTTAGTTGATTATCGGAGTGAAATTCTCTTCCATGCCAGGGCTCCAGCTGATACACATAAACTTTTACCTACAAAGAAGACTGGAAAAATAGGGACAGGAGAGCCATAGAGACCCAGACAAATCATGATCCATTGCCTGGGATCGGGCACACGACACCATGGACAAATGTATCATTAGGATAACAGAGAAATAGCAGGGGACATGGGGATCTGATGGGTACCTAACATTTTCTACTCTACATGACTTACAATTAAGGATAATTTAAAAAACAATTTGAGTCATTGTGTCTTTTTCACTTTTTTATTGCTCTCAACTAACAATGTCTGGAAAAATATATTTCTGCTAGGAGTAAATAATGATACCTTATTCTTATAGAAAGCTTTGCAGTCTATAATGTGCCTTTACGTATATTATACCATTTGATCCTTGCAAATAGGTCTCTGAGTAAAGTAAGACAGGCATTTTTATCCCCATTTTACAAATGAATAAACAAAAGGGCACATTGTCTTGGGTCACACAATTAGTACATGGTGGAACTAGAAAGCAATGTCAGGTTTTCTGACTCAAAAATCAGGCCTCCAGAGCCAAGTCCTGGCCAATGTGCCCAGCTGTGGGTTCAGGGCACAAAACCTAAACCTGAGTGATGGACGGGGCCATGCAAAAGAGATAAAGCAATGTCCTCCACAGCTTATGTGATTCCTAGTTGCCAACATCTACCAGCAGAGAAAAGGGAGGGCTCATGAGTTTCCCTTTAAAAACACAGATTCTGATTCCAACTCAATCATGAAAGAGCAGGAGTTTTAAAACCATAAATGTTCATTAGATCCATGGCTCTACCACTTACCAGTTGCATGACTTTGAAATAAGTTACCCTCCATGAACTTTACTTTCCTGTTTTATAAAATGTAGATATTAAGTACTCATCTTATAATATTGCCATAAGATCTAAATTAGATCATTTATGTAAAGTGATGAGCTTTAACTTAAATGTGACATCTTACATTCATAATCACTATGATTATAAATTATCTTCAATTCTATAATAAATTTTTGAAAGTTTTGCATTTTATTAAGCAACAGCATTAATGCAGTAGTATAGAGAAATCAAATAAGTTCATTCAACAACTCGCATACAGGATTAAACCTCAAAATTTACCACACAATTTCCATGGCTTCTGATCATTCGCAAGATCCTGAGAGTTGACATTGATATAGCTTTGCTATGCAATAGGTTTCAGGAAGTAAATTTTAATATTTCTAAACAATTAGGGCTTTCTGGAAAAATTTTACCGGGACTTAGGTTAAAAGACAAGCCTTGAAATCCAAAAGATTATTGAATAGATAGCAAAAGATTTACCTCCCCAGAGGTATGTATCTAAACTTCTAGAGGCAGATGAGTTGAATACCTAGAAACACTTGTCTTATCTTCCCCCGGAGACAGATATTAAGTTCCAAAGGGATATAAATGGTAAAAACCCCAAATCCTTTTCCTTCTCCCTTCCCTTTCTCATCCCAAGGAGAATTTGTCTACAATATGGAGCAAAGGTTTCTCTCCTTTTCTTGAAAGATGAGGAGATAGCCATCTCTATCCTATATAAGCTCCAGATTTACATTTTGGGGGTTTCTCTCCTATAGTACAACACATACCCTCACGTGTAGGCCTGTCCATCAGCTCTCATTGCATCATCTCAAAAAGAGGAAGGACTAGGGGGGAAAGGCAACAAGTAAGCTTCTTTACATAACTAAAAATAATCTGTACCTGTCCCAGCCACTTCACGTCTACTTTCAGGATAATACAAATAATAGAATCATTAAACATTTATCACCGGGAACTATCTTAAGTGCTTTACACAAATTAACCCATTTATTCCTCATAACAATACTCTGAGTCAGATACTCCTGTTTTTCCTATATTAAGATGGGACACTGAGGCATAGAGATAATAAATAAACTTGCTCAAAGCCTCTCAACTAGTAAATAGCAGAAAAAAGATTTAAACCCAGAGCATCTAACTATAGAAGCTATGCCCTAAATACCATGCTATCTCTAACAATAATCTTTCCCACTGAATATCTGTGATTCACACTGAAGCAATATTCACTGTCTCATAACTAGAAGTCTCTTATTCAGTCATGTCCAACTACTTCCTTTCTCAGTTGAAAAAGAATTTTATAAGCAAACTATCCTTCTGCCTAGTGATGGAGGACAGGGTGAATTCCCCCGAGTGGAGATGTAAGTCCTGCATCAAGAGAGAGGATTCTTGACTGAGCACTGGAAAGAATTCAAGTACATGCCAGAGTTAGAGTCAGTCAGATGGAAAGTTTATTAGTGAAGGGATAACGCTCCATAGACAGTGGTCTCTTCTCAGACAAAGAATATTCTCCCCTCAGAGACAAAGAACGAGACACCCTAGAGGAACACAGAGACAGAGAGAAAAGACTGGAAGGGAAAAAAAAGACTAAAAAACAAAGACCAAGACAAAGACCCCAAGTGTTTGGGGAATTCAATTTATATATCATTCTTAGTTTCTATGAATTACAGTTTAAAGACTTCATTTACCTATTTTCCTTTGGGTATACAGTATGAAAGAAAAGGTATATAAGGTATGTAGAATAAAAGGCATGCTAGCCTTTGTTCCATAGGTTCCCCATGGCTTTGTTCTTAGGAAATGAATGTAGAGTCAACTTAAAGACTGTTTTCCCTTCACAGTGTGGGTAAATGGTCTGTTAGTAATCCCAGCAAGAATCCTCCTTTGCTCTGTAGGTTTTCTTGTGGTCTGGCCTTAGGGCTGATGAGCACATTGCAAGCTCTGAATATAGCTTGATTTAATATTTAGTTCTCACGCTTCTTCCCTACATTAAAAATATACATGTAGCTGTTTAATGCTTAATATAAAACACTCTCTCAAAATAATTCTTCTTTCATATAGACTATAAATATTCATTTTTTGATGGCCATGTGTTAAATTGATAGATTAATTTGAAGGTCCCCTTTTCTTCCACTTTAATTAAGATAAAATTGCCTCCGTATTTGAATAGCTTTAAGAATTTTCTGTACAGAAGTTTTATATTTTCCCACTCAGTTCCTCTTGTGAGGAAACGTCTATATATCCAGTCACAGGACTAGCAAGAAATAGATAGGACAGTTGAAAAGCGCTTTTTTAAAAAAGCATTTACAAACAAAGGAGTAGGCAGGGTTAAGAGAAACCCACAAAGGCTGGTGCAACTCCCCAGTACCAGAAACAATTAGAAACCATTACCACCCCTTGGTGTGAAGGATGAGAGAGGGTTATTAGAACCCAGAGAGCAAAGCCATAGTTGTAACAAAGAGCTACACTCAAGAGTTGTGATCTTCAACAGACTGGACAAAATCAATTAGTGGAAACTCAACAAATAGAAAGCTGGAGGAATAAGTACTAAAAACCCGTTCTCTTCCCATTATCAGATCTCCACTGGTGCTTCCTGTTGGACAAACCCAACCTGAAACCAGAGTGGGAGGAAGCATTTGATGTTGTCCATAAAAGTCAACCTCTCAGGATACAAAGCAGAGTGAAGAAGGTAGGAAGGCTAAGCATGAGAAAGAAATAGAAAATATCAAGCACAGTCTGGATTAAAAGAGCCTGGACATGAACTTTTTCCTGTTATCTCTCCTTTACAAAGGAACATTTCTCCTTGAAAAAGCAGTTTCTCATTCATTAGCTACATGTGTTTAAAGCAAGATGTGCACAATTAAGAGAGCCTTTGTCATTACCAACGAAGTGCCTTGAGCCATTTTTCAAGGAAAGAGAGCCCTGATCCAGCATGGAGATGCTGGCTCGGTCAGAGGACTTTGGCTATGCCAGTGGAGATCCCAGAAGATAGGAACAGCATCAAAGGAATACAGCCCGAGGCCAACCAAGAAGGAACAACTAATGGATATTTGCAGAGAAACTGGACTCTGTTCCAGATAAACCTTGTTTGGCCAAAGAGAAGATTTGATTAAGGCTAAAGAATAAAGAAAACCAGAGTTTACTGAGTAGCAGGTTTTACATATGCTATTTCATTTAAACACACACAACAAACTATGGAACTTTTATTTAAAAGCTGATTGTTATTTACCTATTTTTTTTAGCATATATGATAAAAGAAGTTTGATGAATACTGATGGTGATGAATAAATAAAGTTATAGCAAGGACCAAATGGATAGGTCTTTTAGCTTCCAAATTCTTCCCATTCAACCACCCACCACCCACCCATAAAGTCTATTATCCAGACAATAGCCAAAGTGATTCTTTTGAAATATATCAAAATATATTACTTTTTGGCTTAAAATTCTCTAATGATTCCCTATTTTGTTTTCAATAAAATTTAAATCTTACCAATTTAACAAAGTCCTATTAGAATTTTTCAAGCCATGAATGTAAAGTATACCTTTTAATTTCTTCAGGTTCAAATGTCACATTGCCAGAAAGAATTTTCCTGACCATCCTTTATAAAGTAGCTCCACTACCATCTTCAATCTAATTTTTCTTACCCTACTTTATTTTTCAAGTCTTTTATTATTAAACAAAATGTCAGGTATTTATTTGTTTGTTTGTCTCTTTACTAAAATGTAAACTCTAAGAGAACAGGGACTTTATTGTGGTCACTACCATATCTCCATGCCTAGAGCAACAGGGGCTCACAAAAACTATTGGTGAATCTATTAAGATAGATAAATGAGTTGGGATAGGGAGGGATGAAGTAATAGAATGGCCTTGAGGAAATATTCTAAGAATATCCTGGAAATAACAGAGGACCCAATTTTTAATTTGAAGAACCATTTTGCCTTTCACCACTACCTGCGGTATAGCTCCCTACCCCACCCCAAACACACACACACACACACACACACACACACACACACACACACACACACACACACACACACCCCTCTCTCACTGCTACTTTCAGGACTCTGCCTACTGCTAACATCAAGAGAGATTGTTGGCCAGTTGAGGCTCCAGCCAGCTGGTGGTGGGGAGAAGTGTGTGAAGTATCTATGTGAATATCTGCCTTGACCTGCCTAGATGTGAGACTTAAAGGGATGCCCAGAAGGATTGTCCAAAGACCTTAGCATCCCACATTAAAGGCTGTCATCCACTAAAGTCTTCACTATGATCAGCAAGAACCCCCAACTAGGTCAGATCCTTGGCATCAACTTTCAGCTCTTACAATTCTCAGGCTTTTACTTCAGCCTACCTTGTCCACAAATCCAACCTTATTCCAAACATTTTTAGTTTAGAAATTCAGTTAATTACACTGAATAAACATGTGGCAATTTTTAATAATGCAGCAACCAGAAAGCAGTTAATTTCAGAGTATATGCAATTTATTCTAAGTCTTAAGAGAGAGTGAGATAAAACATGTCTATTTCTTAAAGCAATCATATAGCATTAGTTATTAATAACACACAACATTACAACCAATTGTTTTCAAAATAAATGACTTGGTCTACTCCATTTGCAAGTGTGCTGGCCCTGTGACCAAGGACACTTCACCCCCAGGTTTTGCTACCCCTTTGGCCAGACTGGCTTTCTTGAGACCCCATCTGCCCTTAAAAGGAAAGAAGCGATGACCATCATTCTCAGACAACAAGGCTAAGGGTTAACACAGAAAAGCAGAGGAAGGATTGGCCCAGGGCATTCTGATTGGGATTGGGGGCCCAACAACTCCACAGTTTCAAAGAATAGGAAAACATTCTAAGAAAAAAGCAAAGACTTATTTATTCATTCTATTTAACAAATATTTATTTGCCCAATATTAGTGGCCTAACGTGTGCCAGTCACACCTCTAAGTACTGGAGATAAAATGATGAGCAAGATAGACAAAGTGTCTATAATGAAGCATATATTCTGGTGGAAAGATAAGGAAAATAAACAAAAAGCAAGTAAACCAATAATAGAATTGTGTTGGAGAGTGGTAAATCCGTGCAGGAAACAAAATGAGGTAAGGAGGTAGAGAATGAATGAGCATCTGGGAATGGGAGTGAGTTGGGTGGGAGCTACCTCGGCCAAGAAGGTTGTGAAGAGTCTCTCTGAGTACTGTCATCTCAGCTGAGTGGTGAAAAGGAACCAACCATGCAAAGATCTGAGGAAGAAATCTGGCAGCAGAGACAGAAAACATAGTATTTCTGAGGTAGGAAATAGCTTCGGGTGCTTGAGGAAAAAGAAAAAAGACTAGCATGGCTAGAGCCTGGTGAGCAAGATAGAGAGTTGAAGGAGATAAGATCAGAGATAGTAGGCTCCAGACTGAATTCATATTAAGTCCAAATACCTGTTGTTAATGTTGTTGTGAAACAATGCAAATGCTAAAATAATTCTTAAAATAGAGAATCTATGATGTAAAAAAATTAATAATCATCAAGGAAAAAATCCCAAATGATACAAATAAAAAACTGAGAAAGAATGGAGTATTAAATAGGAAATAAGAGGGAAATTATTCATTTTACATCAAATGAAGTCAGACTATGATGTTATTCTCGATTTTGAGGAATAAAGAAAACAGCTGATTTCTAGAATTTTTCATTAAGTTAATAAAATAAAAAAAAGTCATTTCCAAAATAAACTTCCATTTATATAAAAATAGAAACGACAAAGCTCAAAAGACGCAAATAAGACTCAACGTCCATGATGACAAGTGGGTCAAAAATCAACTGTTATTAATAACAAGCATAATTTAAGATTATAAAGAAATATTAATAATGATATATGATGAACTATTAAAATTAAGTCATTAAACAGGACAATAAAAACAACATAATATATCAGCATATTAATTAGTTCAACAAAGTATAACTTTCATTAAAACATAAATAGCATAACATCAAAATGAATAAATAAAAAACTATTTAAATTATATGGTATGCAGGAATCAAATACTAAACAAAGATAAATTTCCAGTATGGGGAAGATAGATTATTTGATTAATGACATTGAGGTAACTGGGTAACCATTGGGAAAAAAATAAAAGTCAAACCAAAATAAACTCCAAATGGGTCAATGAAACCCTAAAAATACCAGAATGCAGAAGTATTTTTAACAAGTTTGAGATGTGAAATGCCATTCCAAATATGATACCAAATTCAGAAACCATAAAAAGAAAAAAGTGGGTATATTTTATTATATTTTAAAATACTGAATAAGAAATCTGCAAACGAAGGCAAATGATAGACTGGGAAAGACATTGCAATTTGTAACATGAACAACTACTTTTTAAAATATATAACCGATAAAAAAAGATCAGCAGTTCCATAGAATAATGCACAAAGCCTAGAACAGAGTTCCCAGAAAAAGAAATTCAGATAGCTCTGAGAAATATGAAATGACACCAACCTTCTGAAAAAGAGAAGAGAAATTAAAACTTCACAGCAGTATCATTTTTTTAAACCGATCGGATTGTCAAAAATCTAAATATTTGATAACTCACTCTCAAGCCTGAACCTGATATCTGTCTCCTACTAGATGGGGAGCTTCTTGTTCTTTTTTGCTCTGCTTCCCCCAAAATACATAATGCATAATCGACCTCCATAAATATTTCTTGAATAGAGTAATGAAGAAAAAGTACTCAGAGCACTGTTAATTGTGGAAGCTGTGTCAGAGTTTGAAAATAATTGATGGAGTTATTCTTTGTTGAAATTCTGGAAATCCTAAAAGCATTTTTCTCTCATAAGAATTAGTACAATACCCAACTGGTTCTCCAAAATCTGGTGTCTCTCTCTAGTCTAATTTCTGTCTACACTACAATGAAACTTACTTTTTAACATCTTAGAGATCATTAGGTCTATGTTGTACTAATGAATATTTGATGTTGTTTAAATATTATGATCATATGTGTATATAGTTCAATAGGAACTATTTTTGTTTTAGTTTCATGTCTAGAGGATAAAATCCAAAGCATGAAATAGGAAGTCATTTTATATCCTGGTTTCAAACCACCCTTTTTTAATCTCATCTTTTGTCATTCCCTTTAGACCACTCCTGTCCTCTCACTTCTAATCACCCCAGTGTACTTTCTACTCTCCAAATTTAATAGGCGTTTTCACACCTCTGATCCTTTAGAATTCATTCTGCTAGAAAAACTCTCCCTTTGAGCCCTACCCCAGCAAACTCTTCGTCAAAACCCTGTCTTTAAGTTCCACTTCTGATGTTGAACCTTCCCTCCCTATATATATGGTCTATCACCCTGCTCAGATCTATTACCCTTCCCTTTGTGTTTCCATAACCTTCATTTATGCTTTCTTCTAGCTTTTAAATCCTCTGATTGCCTTTTTGTTCATTGCGATTACATTTTATTCGACATTTATCCAGTCATTTTAAAAATATTTGAGTGCCTACTATATATATATATCAGGTGCTGGTATGTATCAGTTTTTTTAGAAAAAGACAAAGACTTTTTTAAAAAGTCTGCTAAGTTCTCATGGAGCTTAGATTCTAGTCAGGATGAAGTTTTGAATTCCTTGAGTATCAGTATCACTATCCTCAGCACCAAACACAAGGTCTTTCCTACGTAGAGCAGGAAAGCTATGCCTACTCGTTCTCCCTCTTGCATAGATAACTGTTTCTCTGAAGTTAACAAAAATGTTTTGTTAATTAAAAATTGTCAATGGAGTATGGAGACCGTCTAAATATTCTAAAGGAATATAAGTAATTAAATAGTAAATACCACTGACCTAACTAACAGCAGTTAATCCACGCATGATAGTAGTCACCTAGAGTAATTTTTATCACCTAAGAATAATGATTTGCTTCATCATCAGACAATGATGCCTCCAATCTACTCCATACCAGCTATCATCTGAGGGCTTTCTATATGCACCCATTTAATTGTATCAACAACTCAAAGAGGTAATATTATCTCCTTTTCACAGATGTGGAAACTGAGAAAAATAGGTTAAATCACTTGTCCCCAATCACATAGCTGGTAAGAGATGGAGCTGGCATTTGATTCAGGCAATCTGGTTCCTACTTTAGTGTTCTTATCCACTACATCTTAAGAATATAGAAAGTGAAAATCTTTGTCTTAGATTTGATAGCCTAAAATGATTTACAGATGATTACAAATGCAAGACCATTACACTAGTGGTGATCATTTTTGTTAGGAGATTCCATTTGTAAGAAGTAGAGATTTATTTAAATTTACCTGAAATAGTATAAAATGAGGAAGAGTAATAAGTTCACACACAGAAATTTGGGAAAAGCAGGAGCCATTTAGAATCAGCCCCATAGGGCCAGAAACTAGAAGGTAGTTCTGATTCCTAAGCTTTCTTGCAGACCCAAGAAGCAAGACTTCAAGAATGTTCTTTCATGTTCCACTGTTAGTCTGTCTGCTCCTGTGAGTCTTCTTCTCTTTCTGTTATCAACTAGTTTTCTTTTTATTCTTCTCAGTTAAATTCCTGAGAGGAATTTGGTCAAATAAGCTCAAAACTATTTAGAGAGGGCCTTTTGTCCCAGGCCCACTCCTGGAAAACTAGCATGCCGTGAAAAGATGCCCTTGAGTCCAATTCCCTCTACAGTCAACTAAGCATAGACTGAAGGGAGGGAGATGACAGGGTTATTTTGTCCAAGACACATAAGCTAAAGCAATCCCTGAGCACGGGTAGCTTCCCTGGAAAATTGCTACATGCTCGGCTCACCCCTTCATTGTCATGCTTCATATAAGAATTAAGGACATCAGTGATTCCCTTGTGTACAAGGATAGATGTAGAGAATTATGTTTTTAACAAAATACTTATTATTTGTGAAAGTTTTATAAACCCTCTCCTGAATTACTGCAATTGCCTGCCAACCATTATCTTCTTTCCACCCTAAACCCCCATTATCTATTCTCCACACTGTAGCCATGGTGATTCTTCTAAAGTATGTCAAGTTATCTTAAAATCACCAGGGCCTCCTCATCTCTCTCCAAGTAAAAGCAAGAGTCCTGACAGTGGTCTAAAAATATACATGGAATTCTCCTTCTCATTTCACTGACTACATCTCTTCTCCCTCATTCGGCCCAACAAACTGACTTTTTCACTATTTCTCGAACATACCAAGCAAAATCCCACCCAAACCTTTCCAATGGCCATTTCTTTGATCTGAGCTACTACTCCCACATAGCCCCCACCTCTTCCAGTCTTTGCGTAAATCACACCATTTCAGTAAGGCCTAGTCTGGCCACCTTATTTAAAACTGCAATTATCCCCCATGTTTCCAGCTTCCCTATCTCCCTTTATCTGCTCTATTATTTTCCCATAATACTTAATGGTTTCTGACACACTTTATCATTTATTAATTTACAGTCTTGATTGTTTCCTTCTGGTAGAATGGAAGTTTCACAAGGTCAGGGATTTTGCCTCTTTTGTTCACTAATATATCTTCTTCACTGGAACAGTACCTAGAACTTAGAGTATGTACCCAATAAGATGTTTATTGAGTGAATGAATGAATGAATGAATGAATGAAATTGCCATTAATTATGCCATTGATCCATCTTATTTTCTATATTTAAGAGTTCTGATATATTGTTAAAATGACCTTAAGCTTTTTTTTTTCGGTTAATGCTGGATATTAACTTGATGTTGGTTGTGGATTTTATTTAACCCAAGAAAAATTCAGTATAGTTGGAGAAAGTAAAGTTCAATAAGAATCAATTTTCCATTTAATAGTAGTTAGTAAAAGATTCGTTTGTTCATTTTTGGAAATCTTTCTAAAATAGTGTAGCCTTTGCTGTTAGCGTGCCTACCAATAGCAGCCTTTCCTTTTTTATAAACAGTTGTAGAATGGAATATCTGCTAAATGTGATGGCTGGCTTGTCTCTACCACAAATAAAGTGCTAGCTGGCATTTTTGACATCCATTGTGACCACTCAGAGGCTTTTTTTTTAAGTTTAGGTTCTCAGCAGAAGGTTTGGGTTGGGGTTGCCAGAAGTCTGACTACTAAATAAGCAATGTCACTATATTTAGAACATAAATGGTAGTCTACAAAATAGACTATCTGATTTTGCTACTTTACTTGGCTCTATGTTCTTAGGATTCACTCAAGATTAAAAAAAAAAAAAGACATGTATATGAATATTATTGGTACAATCTTAGGGTTTCTATTACTTTGGAAAATATAAATATTACAAATACTTTAATACTTTTCAAGTCAAAATCTTTTACTTATTTATGTCTCTAACCTCTGGGAAGTCTTCATGGAACTCCCTGTTTGAGTTAGACTGTAGATGCTGATTTTTGGTGTGAACATGCTATAAGGTATATTATGGATAATTAAATGATGACACTCATCCCTAACTCAAAGTGAGAAATCCAACTAAATTGCCCAGTAGAATTTAGGTGCCATTCTCAAGAAACTAAAAGAGTCTCTTGAGTTGTAATCATTAAAAAAATGTTCTCAGCAGCAGTAATCTGATTCTCATAGTTTCCCAAAGGTATGCCTCTTTCATTAAAATATTGTTTTGTATTGCTGTACCTCAAAAGATAATATTTCATCTCAGAATGAAGTGCTTTTAAATTAAGAACAAAACAATTTCTTCTTCAAGTTATAAAATTCTTGGCAACCCTTCAGGATAAAAGGCATTGTGCAAATATAAAACATTACTATCTCATTATGCCATTTCACAATGTCTTAAATATTTTTCATTGTTCTAAGGGGGAAAAAATAAAACAGAAAATACTCATTAAGTACAAAGAAGAAATCTGGACATCTTAAATTCCTATACCAGAGAATCAGCAATTCAGATTTGTGTAAAGACTAAAAATGAACCTATGTCGTGACTTCATCCTCATTCACTGAATGTTCCATGGAGGATTAAGTATGTCTAAACATGAGTCAAAGTAACAACTTTCTGTGAATCTATGAAAAGTTAACATATTTGGTCCAATTACATGGTATAACGTACCCACATTTTTATCTTCACTTTTATCCCAAATATAAAACAACAGTTACAAAATTTTAAATGTATAAAACCACAGGGACTGCAGAGAACAGAAGATTCAACATAAGGGATGGAGGTGACATAACAGTAAACAAAAGAAGGAGATGAGTACGAAATATCTAGCTCAATGGTGAAATCTCAAGATGACAGTTGTTCAAAATACTTAAAAAGCTCGATCAAGAAGACAAAAGAGTATTACCTAGAAAAAAATGAATATCTAACACATGAGTTATTCAGAAGAGTTTGGGGTTTTTTGTTTGTTTGTTTGTTTGTTTGTTTGTTTGTTAGAATTTGGGGATGAGTTAGTAACTGAATCATAGAAAACAACAGAAGTAAAATTAACTCTGAACAATGCTAACTTCAAGAAATACAAGAAGTTGAACAAGAGGTGTAAGCATAGTACATACACTTTGTAGCTTAGATGTAAATAATAGTCGCATATTAATATAAAACAGATTATTGATTGAACTTAAAAAAGTAATACTACATGTTTTAAGGCATCTGAAACATGGAGAAGTACCTGAATGTGTGTGTCGGTGTGTGTCTACGTAAGACAGAAAAAGAGAAAGAGAGGGCTCAAATCATCTTTCTTAGTAGAAAAGCAATTGACTAAAACTGAAAAATAAAACTTTTTTAAAAAATAAAAGCCTTAAGAAGTACATTATCTATAAACAGGAAAGTAAATAGCAAAAGAAACAGCTAAAAGATTTGAAAGTGATTATTTCAGGGAAGCAAAAATCAAAAGTGAAAAAAGAATCAAAAGGGACAGAGAACTGCCTTTTTATATGTCTGGTAATACCATATGAAAAGTAGTCATTAATTGAAATAAATTTAAAATTAAGGAAAAGCAAAGTCATGTGAAAAGAGCTACAGAGAAACACGTATGTACATATTTTATGCAGCTATTGAAATGATCATCTGATTTTTAGACTGTTGATTTGGTATATTATATTAATTGATTTTCAAACTTTAAACTTGCATTCTTGGGATAAACTCATTTGGTCATGATGTTTTATATTTATATGTCACTGAATTCAATTTTCTAATACTTTGTTAACAATTGTTACATTGCTGCTATGTTAATGAAGGATATGAGAGTTTAGTCTTCTTTTTTATTCTTTTAATGTCTTTATCGGAGTAATGCTGGCCTCATAAAATAAGTTGGAAAGTATATTCTATTTTCTGAAAGAATTTGTGTAAAATTAGTATTATTTCATCCTTAAATCAAATACTTGGTAGAATTTACCAATGAAGCCATCCGGGCCTGTAGTTTTCTTTGTAAAACAGTTTTCACTTCTATGGTTTTTAATAAATATAGAAATATTCAGGTTTTCTATTGCTTCTTACATGAACTTTGGTAGTTTATGACTTCAAGGAAATTTGCCTAGTTTATCTAAATTTCCAAATTTATTGACACAAAATTATTAGTAATATTCTTTTATTATGTTTTTTAAAGCATATGTAGCAACTGCAATGATGGCTCTTAATTCATTCCTAATATTGGAGTAATCTTTTCTCTCTTTTTTTTCTTTTTTTCAGTCTGGCTACAGTTTTATAGTTCAGTTTTATTGAACTTTGCAAAGAATAAGTGTTGTATTCCATTGATTTTTCTTTATATTTTTCTGCTTTCTATATCACTAATTGCTTCTCCTGTTTTTATAATTTCCTTTCTTATGCTTACTTTGGGCTTAATTTGCTCTTTTTTTCTAGTTTCCTAAGATTGAAGCTGAGATCATTGACTTGAGATCTTTTTTCTTCTCTAATTTAATGCTAAAATTTTTTCACCATGTGCTGTTTCAGCTACCCCTACAAATCTTGATGTGTTATATTCTTATTTAATTCAGTTCAAAATATTTTAGAATTTCAATTGTGGTATCTTGTTTGACTCATGTTTTATTTAAGATACTTTATTTAATTTTCAAATATTTGGGGATTTTCCATATCTTTTTGTAATTAATTTCTATTTTAATTTTAATATAGCCAGAGAATACACTTTGTATTATTTTATTGCAATCCAGTTAAATTTATGGAGATTTGTGTTGTGGTCTATAATATGATTCATCTTGGTAAATGTTATATGTGCATTTGAAAAGAATATGTACTCTGCTGCTGTTGCATGAAGTTTTCCATAAATATTAAATAGGTCAAGTTAATTGATTATGTTTTCAAGTCTTCTGTGTCTTTACTGATTTTCTATTTGTTCAATTAATTACTAAGAGACAAGGGTTAAATCTCCAACTAGATTACAGATTTATTTATTTCTCTTTTCAGTTCTGTCAGTATTTTGCTTCAGATATTTAGAAACTGTTTTTAAGTACCTATACATCTGATATTATTAAGTCTTCTTAATGAATTTACCTGTTTATCATTATGTAATGCCCTTCTTTATCTCTGGTAATATTCTTTATCATGATGTCTACTTTACCCGTTATCAATATAACGACCCCAGCTTTTTTGCTTTGTTTTGATTGTTTTGCTAGTGTTTGCACGGTATATTGTTTTCTGTCCTTTTAACTAACATATGTCATTATATTTAACATTCAAAAGAACTCTATGAACTAGGTACTATTCTATCTCCAATTTACACATGAGAAAACTGATAGAGCATTCAAAACTACCCAGTACTGCCTCTCCACCCAATCTGTTTCCTAAGATTAGTCCTCTCCTGATGCTACTTCTCAATATATACAAGTCATAATATTTTCAGTTCCAATTTTTTTCATTTACATTCCAGTATAAGTAAAATATCCAAATAATGTGTACTTTTTCCCCCCATCACTATCATGAGACCCAGTTAGACCATTAGCATTTTACATGAGAAAAATTAAAATGTGGATGGAAATGCTGATTTCCCTGAATTGATTCTGGGACCTTCTCAAAAAAAGCAGTACATTTCTTTTCCACTAGTCTATAGATACCTACCTTGAACCTCATTTATCTTTCTATTGCCTGTCAACTAATTTCTGTTTAAGTTAACTAATAATTTTATTTATTGACAAACAACAGGTTTAAGGCTAAGATTTATGTTAAGAGTTTTACAGTTTATTTAAGGGACTAAGCTACAACATCCCCACCAATAGCACCATCTGGATCTCAGTTATTAGTTTATGTCTCAGAAGAGAGTGACACGGTAGGTAGTGCTCCCTGGAATATGCCACACTGCCCCACAAACTCAGCGAAACCTCTTCATCTTACAGCAGCTCCTTGGAGTTTGAGCTCCAATCTGTCACCAGACATTACTTCTATTCCTAAGGAACTGAAAATGCAGCTATAAGATCTGGCACTGGCCAAAGAACAGAAGTTTGGAAGCTGTAGATAAAAGAGATCCTATAGAAATAGCAGAGAAGGAAAGAAACAGTTACATCGCCAATAGTTCAGGCCTCCAGCACGTTGTTGCTGGCTTCTCTGAATGAGTTAGTTCAGGAGTACTGTAGGTTTTACCTTGAGTATAAATCTCCAATAGAAGAGTTTAAAGTCCCTTAATCTCTACTCAGGGACTCATACTGCCTCTCCACCTAAATGTGGAGAAACAACCTTCAATATAAGTGTTTATCTACTAGTCATGATGCCTAACTCTACTAAGAATGTTGCTCAGATCTTGGCACCCCTTTCACTATCACCTGCATCCACCAGAGACCACTGATACACTGTGAATGCCTAGAAGATGGTGGCTTAGTCCACACTACAGCAATTTCTGGTTGGATGTGTATTTTTTCAGATGAAATTAATTTAATCGTCATCTTGTAGATGTAGTCATACTTTCTAAAAATTATATGCCGGCAATAAAATATTCCAGGTATTTTTCTAGAATTTTTATTTTTTAAATCACAATCAGATTTAACTAACACTTTAACATGCTGATTATACATCAGGCACCAGGTTAGGAACTTTTATTTATTTTATGTCATAGTAGTGAAACATCAAGGTAATATTCTCACAATTCTTTCTATAGAGGCTATCATTTAATTTAATTTCTAATCACATTAGAAATAAGTGTCTACATTTACAATTTTATAAATTTCTTCTTTCAATTTCTAGAACTATGAAAATGTTATTGTACTTCTATATACCTTCCTTCAGAACAAAGTTAACAATGATTCTCCTTAGAGAAAAGCATTAAGTTGGAAGCCTGAAGATCCTGGTCTTAGGAGCAGGCTAGGGTTGGATGGAGGACTTTGTGAAAGTCACTCAAACATTCTTGGTCTTAATTTCACCTCTTGTGACATTAAAAAATTAGACTTGGTGCTCACTAAGGACCTGTCTAATTCTGAGTCTAAAAATCCTTCAGAAAAAGAATGTACTTTGGAAACAACCAACCAGGTATATGTTTTTTGAAGTATTAATGATTGATAGGTTGTGACACTGAAATCAGTAAAACACGTATCAAATATTTACACATACCTCCCATGCAGTGTATTTTCCATTATGGGAAGGTATTGGGCAATGGAAAATTTCTCAAATACTTTTACTGGAAGAGACTAATTGAGCTCAGGGGTTTTTTTTTGTTGTTGTTACAATTATGTAAAGTTCTTACTAAAGCAATAGAGACATGTGAAACCCTCTGTTTATTCATAGACTAAAATATCACATTAAGAATTATTTAGCAAGTTGCTCTCAGGCTAAAAACCTTAGGATTATCTTAGGAATAGAGTGCTTTTCTTTACATGACATGGTGATCAAACCTAAAAGACCAAACCTATTGTTGTTGTTAATATTGTTAACAATTATAATTCAAAAGATCAACAGTGTCTTCATCAATATTAGGCACTGTTCCTTGAAATTGTCTTAAAATGGAAGTCAGAAATCAGGGTTCACATTTCAACTCAGCCACTGACTTAAGAGACAGTAAAATTTTATTCTATAAAAAAAAATAAAAAAAAGGCATTCAACCAAGTACCCCAATTCTGTGGACAGGTAGAGACCATGTTAATTATTCTCCAAGTGTTAATATAAAAAACTTTGAAAAAAAAACACCCCAGCTGCCTAAATGTGCACTGAAGTTTATTACAAATTGATTATCATGCTCTTCTAAATTTTAAATTTCTATTTAAATTTTTAAACCGTTTATTCTTTCAGGGTAAATTCCACACGTGTATTATCCATTGTTAGATCTTTCCCTTTTATTTGTTCAGAAATAACCTTTTTGGAGCTTTAGTGATTACTTAACAATGCTGAGATTCAGGGATTGGATGATGAAGTCCACACTTCCCCCAATTTACATACACATCGTGGAACAGACTTTGACCCTATCTCCTTCTGGGCTCTTTCCACATCAGAATCCTAGTCTTTCAAATCTGTTCCTACATGAGAGTTTTCCATTCTGTAATTTGTATTTCCATTCTACTACTAAACCATAATTATTTACTTTTAGCACTATTGTCTTCCTTGAGTATGTCGCTCAAAACACACCGTTTTTTGAGTAAAAGAAAATTATGCTTTCTTTCATTATTGTAATAAGTTTCCTAATTGTAGCCAATATTTCACTTGTATTAATATTGAGTGATTAAATAAAAATGAAAATTAAATTAAATGAAAGTCTACATCCTTGAATTCAAATTAACATCTCAGAATTCTTTATCTTGAAATCATATTTTCTATCACTCATTACTGGATGCTGACCATTGCACTTGGCAATGCTAAATATTATTTCCCACTTGCTTGTTCATTTCTGCTATTAGGAAACTTTTTCTAAGTTCCTTCCTTTCCACTATTACTTAAGAGAGAACTGGGTTTCCCAAAACACACCAGCCCAAGAAAAAAAAATAATCGCAATGACAATCAAGCAACAGGATTTTTCTGGTGTTGTCCCAGCATGTTCTGTGGAACCTCAGCCTCCAAAAAAAATTTAAAATGTGTTCTTCTGAATATTCTTTTTACTGCTTCTTTCTTCTTTCTTCTGTTCTAGCTCATAGAAGTGATTCTTCCTGTTGTCCTTGAACTCTAAAGCAGCACCTACTGAGATCTTTACTGCCCCACACCAAAGCATGCACACTGCTGCAGTCCACTGAAATCTACGCTGAATGCCTGCCATTGGGCTGTGCCCCAGGAAGCTTCTATCTTCTGTCATTACTAGCATCACTATCATTGCCATCTTGCACCCTAGATATCTCTGCTCATTTGAGTTTCATTTGTTCTCCATCTGTACTCTCTCATCCTGATATTTCATCCTTAATCTAAGAAACTTAAAATTAGGGGTAATTCCTTCCTTCAAACATTGCCTGACCGCTCTCAAACCAAACCTACTGGCATCAACATTGTGAACTTTCTCTTCTACATAACAAGTTATTTCCACAAAGTACTTTGTTGCCAGAATGTTTTCTTCATATACATAATCTAATTTAATCTTTATAACCTCTCCCATAATAGGCGGTGCCACCAATTTTACAGATGAAATAACAAAGGCATTAAGAAATTAAATGAATTACCCTACATCATGTAGTTGGCAAGTGACAGAATGCAGCATTAAATCTGGTCTCCAGACCCCAAAGCTCTGAATTATAATATGCAGACTTCTTCACTTTTTAATGATTTGTATTCTAAATATGCTGCTTCTTAAACAGCATATAATACTGCCTCAATGTCAGAATCTTGGTGACCCCATGTCACTTTCTCACAAAACATGCCCAGACATGATAGAATCTCTGGCCTCAGCTCCAATTCTTATGTGTAAAAGTGTTAGGATGTAGCCCAGGTTTTTTCTCGTGGAGACAGAAAGATCTAGGCACAGATACACACATGCTCTGTAGATCCCCGAGCTTCCATTTTTCTCCTCTGTACAATTGGCTAATAAATATTTTCCAGGGTTGGAAAGGGCCTAGTGGTATTAGGTTTCTCTCTTCCTTCTCTTCTGCTTGCTTCAAAGTCTTCTCTCTCTCTCCCAGATCTTTTCTAAAAGTCATAAATAAGCCTTCTCTGATTCTCACAGGCAGAGCATTAACTTCCTTACTCTATCAACTTACTATCTTCTTCAAACCTCTCTCAACCTCCATGTCAGGTTACTTTAGAATAGTGACAGGTCTGTCTTGTCCAGGAGGCTGTGAGGTACTTGAGAACAAAGATTGTATCTTACTCAGGGTGTACCCTTAGTGTCAGAAATAATGTCTCCTGGAAAACCCCGTGACTAATACTCACTGTTTACAGATATATATCCCTAGGTTTTGTTTTATCTTTTCTAAGCCTCATTCCTTAAGCAGTTTCTTTCAGACTTCTCACCTACATCTCTCTGACAGCAGAAGAGTGCTTCCAAAGGGTCCAGAGACACAACTTACTTGCCATAAGTTCAAATTTTGACCTTTTTTTTTACAGCAAAAAAAAAAAATATACAGTGAAAAAATTTTATATTTAGAATTAGCCAGCTGGACTCAGTTTAGATGATTCCAATTTTGTTGGCAACAATGTCATAGAGCTTCTTCACAGCCTGTTTGATCTGGTGTTTGTTGACCTTGGCACCCACAGTGAACACAAGCGTATCTTCATAACTGACCTGGTAGTCAGGGGGAGGAACTTCATGATGGTGTAGTAGTCAAGCTTGTTTCTCCTGGGAGCGTTCTTAGAAGGATATCGGAGCCACAGTGTCTTGGGCTGTCAAAAGATGGGTGACATGCATATCTTTTATCATTTCTTGTGGCTGTAGATGCCTTTCAGCCCCGCTTTCTTTGCCTTCAAAGCTTTTGCTTTGGTTTCAGCTTTGGGAGGGGCAGGGGCTTCTTTCTTTGCTTATTGGCACCATTTTTGTGAAAAGAAATTCTGACATCTTGATTATCATTTTGTTTTAATTTTGCTGCTGTCTACTCCATGAAGAAATATGTTCAAGACCATGATAAATAAGATCATCCGGAATGAAATGCAGATAAATGTATTTCTTTTTATTTTAGTAAATATGAATTTATTTTCAGATGTGTCTTAGGAAAAAATATTACCAGCTGACCAAACCATTGATTTCATGGATGTTTTTCCACAAATAAGAATTATGTGTGGGGGGGTTGAAGTTAGGCAAAATGTGTGAAAATGGTCAAAGGTACAAACTTCCAGTCATAAGATAAATAAGTCCTGGGGATGTAATCACAACATGGTGACAATAGTAAACAGTAAGTGTTATATATTTGAAAGTTGCTAAGAGAGTAGATATTACAAGTCTCATCACAGAAAAAAAAAAAAAACAACACCTGTATGTATAGTGATGGATGTTAATAAACTTATTGTGGTAATCATTTCACAATATATACACCCATCAAATCATTGTTGTACACCAAAAACTAATGCATTATTACATGTCAATGACATATTTGAAAAATTATTAATAGCTAGATGTTTGGAAAACATTGCTATATTGATTCCTTTTTCTTTTGAGAGAAGAGATAGATAGAACTATGGTAGAAGCGCAGACACCTTCCACACTGAGGTTATGTAATACTGGCTAAGTTCTTAACCTTTCTGTCTCTCTGTTTTTCCCATCATCCAGACGAGGATAATAATTTTACATAGCTCATAGAGTTGTTGTGAGGATTAAATGAGTTAATATATGTTAAGTATTTAGATCAGTGCCTGATACAGATTAAGAACTATGTAAGTATATACAGATATTATTGTTATTATTATTTAAAAGAATGTTTTATATTTTTTATGATAGAATGAGGTTCCACTAAAGCATATCAAGGGATCTTGTCACTTAACCTTGTTCCATCTCTCTCACCCTTGTACATTGTTACATCCATTTAGAAACACTCATACTCCTAGTTGTGATAGAGCCTTGTAAATATTTATGATGTTCAACAGCTCCTCTTTACTACAATATAAAAGAAATACTTTGTTTTCTCTTAAGGTTTTACAGTCTGGCAAGGGCTTATATGTTCCATGGAACTGCTGACTCTCTGTAAGAACTCTACCATGTTATATAGCAAGGTGTTATTTGGGAAACCACGCTGCTAGGGAAAAGCAGGTCATGCTTTGTGCTCAACCAAACTAGACTTTGATGTGGAGACTTAACTGTGTCAGTAGCTCAATGCAGATAATGAATGACACATGAGTTGAAAACCCAACCTTTATATTGTGCTTTGTAATTTAACAAAGTGTTTTGAATACATCGCCTCATTTAATACTTAAACAAATTTGAGAAAAATCAGTATGTTCATTTTGCAGATGAGGAAACTCTGCTTCAGAAAAATTAAGTAACTGACCAAAAAACCTTAGGCCAGAAATAAACAGTGCCAAATTTCCAACCAGAATGTGGCTTAATATTTATTTTTTAGAGGTAAACACTGAAATAAGATAATTATCTGGATTTTCTTTAAAATAATCTATTGGAGAAGAGAGCATAGATGACAAAAATCATTTTGCAGATGAGGAAACTCTGCTTCAGAAAAATTAAGTAACTGACCAAAAAACCTTAGGCCAGAAATAAACAGTGCCAAATTTCCAACCAGAATGTGGCTTAATATTTATTTTTTAGAGGTAAACACTGAAATAAGATAATTATCTGGATTTTCTTTAAAATAATCTATTGGAGAAGAGAGCATAGATGACAAAAATTGGTCATGAGTTCATAAATTTTAAAGTTAGATGACAAATATTTGGGGTTTGTTTTCCTATTCCACCTGCTTTTGTACATTTAAAAAATTTTTTCCATAATTTTTAAATTTAATTTAAATTTAATTAAAATTTCCATAATTTTTTTAACTGTTGTTTTGGGAATCAAAATGTTCAGAGTGTGAACCCTAGCTGGTTTTTTATCTGCTGTCTGTCACTGGGCAAGTCTGTGCCAGTTTTCCCATCTGTAAAATGGTAATAACAGTAATACCTCACTCACAGGGAAGTTGTGAGAATTAGATGAGCTGCATGAAACTGTTGCTTGCAGCTATTGCAGATGGTATTGTTCTGATTCCCAGGTGTTTGCTTTTTCAATACAGGCTAATATCTATTTTGAACAAAATATTGATAAACTCATTCATTCCTAAATAATGTGCAGCACACCTTCTGAGCACTGAGGATACAGAAGTAAATCAAATAAACAACAAACCTAGTCTTACTTAGCTTTAATTCTAGTGGAGAGAAAAAATGTGTGTGTGTGTGTGTGTGTGTGTGTGTGTGTGTGTGTGTGTGTGTGTGAGATATGTTAAATTCTAGTGGAGAAAAAAATAGCAGGGTAAGGAGAATAAAGAATGACTGGAAGGGGACAGCTATTTTATATAGGATAATCAGGAAAGTAACCAATGATGTTCCAGAATCTGCTCCTATCAGCTTATGAAAACCAATTAAGTTTCCAAGAATTTTGTAAACCAGTTGTAAAACATGGTCATCACTAAACATTGTTAAATCAACTTAAAATTAATCAATTTTATAAAAACAAAGGTAATAAATATTTAAAACTCCTCATTTCCTAACTTTTATTACATTTTACTGTTATCCATGCTCTTTAGGTTACTCGTATCTACTATACCTGTTGGCAGTAACACTGTATTACGGCTGCACATCTACTCCCAACTCTGCCTCAGATGCTTTCATTTTAGTAGCTTGAAATTGGCCATAGCGAGAACATTTAGATCAAGAAATTCAGCGAATGCAACGAATCAGGGTTTCGTTTATCATTGAAAGTCACCCTAAACTTCAGAAAGTGATGAGTAAAATGTCAACGATGCAGATGAAACTTAAAAGTGTGTTGTAATGTACATACGAGCACACATTTTTTTTCAGAGAGCCAATTAGTAAACATTTACCAGCACTCCACAGGGTAAACCTCTCTATTAAAGTGATATTTGATTAATAAAGTGATAACAATTAGAGATGAAAGTGAGCCTTGCATATATCCTGGAGAAGAGTGTTCTAGGCAGAAGAAGCAGCAAGTGCAGGCCAGTGTGGCTAGATGGAAGCAAGTGAGAAATGTTTGAGGTCAGAGAGTAAAAAAGCAAGTTCTTGTGGCACCTTTTAGATCATTTTAAGGACTGCCTTTTAATCTGGGAGACATGGAAAACCCCTGGAGGGTTTTGAGCAGAGAAGTAAGCTGATCTGATCTGACTTAATTTTAATAGGATGCTCTAGCTGCTGTGGTGAATAGACTACAAGAGGGAAACACAGAAGCAGAAAGACCATTTAAGAGGCAGTAATACAAGGGAGAGGTGATGATGGTTTTCACTTTGGTAGTAAGGGAAATGTAAAAAAATGGTCAGCTTTTAGATATATTTTGTTAGAATAGCCAATAGGGCTTGCTGAAAGATTGAAAATTAGAGGTGAGAGATAGGAAAGTCAAGGAAGACTCCAAGGTTTGGGGCCTAGGCAACTAGAGTGATATAATTGGTGTTTACCAAGATGGAAAAGACCCAAATGGCATTTATCAAAACTGCAGGAAGTGGAGGGAAGAATTCAGTGTTTGGCTTAGCTTTGGATGTATTAAATATGAGATGCCTATTAGAAATTCAAATGAAGATATTGAATAGACAGTTGGATATCTGTGTGAGGGATTCAGGGGAGAAGTTCAGGCTAAATGTACATGTAACTGGCATTTAAAGCCAGAAGTCTGACTGAGATCATTCAGGAAGTAAGTTTATGTAGGAGAAATTTAAGGTGTGAGTGTTGAGCTCTGCAGCACTCCAGCATTAAAGGGTCTAGGAAATGAAAAGGGACGAGCGCAAGAGACTGAGAAGGTACCTAAAAAAAACCTGGAGAAAAACCTGTAATTATAAAGAATTTATTTCAATTGTTATTTATTTTTTTGTATCTTGTTTCTTTTCTGCAAAAGCTTTGAGACAGTAAACGATGAAAAAAATAATAAGCTAATAAAATTGAAAAAGAAAAAAATCTGTCACAAAAGAAAGACTAAAAATATGTGAACTATGAGAAAACAGTATGGTCACTATAAACTTCAAGTTTGATTCTGAGTTTCCCAGGACTCATAGCGAAAAGAAACTATAATCATTGTATTAGTTGGCCAGGGCTGTCATAAGAAAATACACAAATTGAGTGGCTTAAGGAACAGAAATGTATTTTCTCACAGTTCTGGAGGCCAGAAGTCCAAAATCAAGGTGTCTGCAGTTTTGGTTTCTCCTGAAGACCCTCACCTTGGCTTTCATGTAGCTGCCCTCTCCCTCACATGACCTTTCCTCTGTACATGTACACCCCTAGTGTCTCTTCCTCTTTTTATAAGGACAACAATTCTATTTGATTAGAGCCACACACGTATGACCTCCATTTTTTACCTTAATTACCTCTTTAAAGGCCCTATCACTAAGTACATCCGCATTGAAGCTTATAGAATCAACACATGAATTGGAGCCAGGTTGGGGAGAAGAGAATGGGGACACAATTCAGTCTATAACAATCAGTAATACTGTTTTCTTAAACAAAATTCTAAAAAATATCCTCAAGTAGGACAGTATACTATATTTGTTACATTAATTCTCAAAGTCAGTGTTCGGTTTGCCCTTGTATTAATTTAATAATTTTATCAAATATGCATGTGAGAAAATATTTGGAAGGAATATTCCTGAGCAAAGCAGAAGAGCTAGGAACTCGGTCTGCTTCAGTATGCTGTCTTCAGAAGTGCAATGTCTTATCTAAGAAATAAAGGCTATCAGTTATTCTGCTTTCATTGCATCTTTAAGCTTTGATGCTGAGAAGAAAGGTAGAAAAAATTCTACATAATCTTTACGCAAAGCTAATTCAGATGTTGAGAGGCAACACTGTATGCATCACTATTAGAAATAAAAGTAAATATCAAACACCCAGAAAGAGTCTGTGGACCAGAACTACCAATATTGAAGATATGATAGAGTCATGTATTAAGAAATTTACTTATTGAAAACATGACTCTTTTATATTCTCTAGGGGATATATAAATTCATTTTTTATTTTAACCTGAAAAAAATGAATGTGTAAAGATTCTAGAGACTGTGATTTCTCGTGCTTTAAGACATTGTTATTCCCATTTGTTTCTTTGCTCTGATAAGTAGTAAACCTTAAAAATGAAATAGGGCTTGTTTGCGGGGGTGTGGGGGGGAGGGCAGGTGGTGCTGGAGGGTTATAATACAGTAGAAATATTGCTGTAGACTATGTCCACTTTGAGGTCATGTTTAGTAGGAGCACAAAGAACATTCCTGAGGGATGATGTAGCAAGTAGCACTCCCAGATAGAAATAAGTACTATAAAGAGAGAATTCTGTGAGGAGGGTGATTATTTGATGTTATTGACTCTGAATATGAAAACCTTGAATGTTGTCCAGACTCAGCCCTTTCAATCCAGATATCAATATGTAATAACAGGAGGGGATGATTTACTGATGAATTTGTTGAAGATAACACAAGAGTTAATTAAAGATTACTAAACTAACATAATGGAATGAGGATTTATCTCCTGGTAGACAGTTGTCAAAACTGAGTTGAATTCCTGGACACCTGGTGTCTAAGAACTACATACGTTGGAATTGGGTCCAGGGAAACTTTCCACCTTTAAACTTTGTTTAATAGGTCAAGTTTACTTGACCAAAAAAAACACTTCTTTTCCATGAGGTACCTACTAATATCTTGATGAACTAAAAAAAAATTAAAATAGTGACCATTTTTTAACACAACTCACAGTAAATACATTTTACATGGTAACCCACTTACTTGAAAATAACATCTATTTTTTTCTAATTATTTATTTTGAGTATTTTTTTAACATGAGTAGCAATCCCACTAATTTGATATCATGTCACCATTAAACAGTCATAATTCAATTTAAAAACCACCACTTTTGATGATGATGTGCAATAGTCAATGTAGGCACAAAATGATGCAATGATACAATGATTATGAAGGATATACAAGAAATTCTGTCCTTGGCCCTTATGGTAAGCTGTACCACCCATGCATCTACTTTCCCATCATAGTAAACTCAGACCATTCTTTAACGTTCCTCCCACTGCTTCTCAACTTTTCCACCAAAGTATCCTTTATAATAACAAAGGAGAGAGATTAGGTATGCAACACTGGATGGCTGTAGCATAGTCCAAAGCAGCCCATGGCAAGAATAGAATGTCTTTGAAGTCTTAGGTTTTATCTTAAAAAATTCATCCAAAATTTGCATTTGACTCTAAAATGTAATAAGTAATGTAATGTAAACCATCATTAAATATAATTGACATTCTAAGAAGTGCTTCAGGAAGGT
>NW_006494614.1:27909451-27936405 GCF_000325575.1 Pteropus alecto | reverse complement strand
TGAGCCAAGGAGAAATTCTGTCACAGTGTTCCAAGCAATTGATTAGGGTCACGCATTCTTCCTCCGAACCTCACCCCAATTTGATCCAGGATTATAACCATTCCTCCATTTCTCTAATCCTCAAATTCTAACTTCATTTCCTGCCTCTGTAGCCACAGATTAGCAATCTTTCTGATTCACCTCCTGGCATTTTGGATCTTTGTATTCCTTTATGGTTTTTGATGGTGCACAATTTTATTCTGGTTCCTTGTCCAAAAAAAAACCATCTCAAATTCCAGCCCTTCAGTCCACACTTGATTCAGTCAGGATGACCACATCTCAGTTGAAAGTTTATTCAAAAATAGAAATGGGAGATAGGGAGAGGGTCAGGAAATGTTATCAAGAATTAATGTTTTCTCAGGAGAAAATAGACTGGATTTTAGCAATACTTGAAGTGCTTCAATATTGGAGCCTAGTAGATGCACTCAAAAATGTGTCAAAAAATAAACTGAGTTAGTATTAATATGATGGCTAGGTGGAGGGCCTGGGGACAGAGGGAGCAATTGGGGAGATTGCTTTATAAACTATATAGATTTCTAACCAATGTACTCTATACTTGAAACTAATTTAAATAAATAAATTTTAAAAATAAATAAATAAACAAACAAACTGAGGCATATTAAACATTTTAAGAGTTTATTTGAGCAAAAATCAATTTAAATCGGGCAATGTCAAACTGGAAATGGTTAGGACACTCTAGTGACTGGAGCCAGGGGAAGACTTAAAAGAGAAAGTGTAGAAACAAAGAAAGAAAAATTTTTGACTGGCCGCACCTTAAAGCCTAGTTGGCAATATGTGATTGGTTGTTTTTAGGTTTTATTTTCATAATCCCAAGGCATTTATAGACTTAGATTTTGCTTTGTTTATGTAGGTCACCGTGGCATTAGAGCCGCCTCAGTCTAATAGGTTCATTGTTTAATTAATTTAACAATTTCCACCCTCATGTATCTCCTACTTCTGTGAGTTCCTCAGAGAGATTCGAGGATCAATCTATGGAATTCCTGGGCTTTCCGATACTAGTGCAAGACTACATACATATTTACAATACATTGTTTTGGAGAAGTCTCTTATTCCATCAAACAGAAAAGGCAAATAGGCAGCTTCTTCCTTGAAAATTACACTCAGTTCCAGGCTATGTTTTAAAAATTTTGGCATTTCTACAAATCAGGATGTGGTGAAGAATGGGATGGGATCTCTCTGTTTATCCAATTGGCTGTGCTCCTGTGGAAAGCAAATTTGATGTATTGTCCTAGACTCAAGTCAGGGAAAGCCACAAAAGGCTGTTCCCATTAGGTTTATTACTGATCCATTCCCAACTCCAGCCCATGCTTAATTTCAGTCCTTGACCAACATCTCAGCTGCACCAGTCCTGCTCTTCTGCCCCTACCACATACCCCACATATACATACATAGTTGTCTGGGGAAAGGGATCACAACAGATTTGACATCAATTTTCACTTCTTTGTCACCATGAAATAGATGAAAAAACCCTTGGTCAACGTGATTAAGAGTCTCTGCTGGGGTCCAGACTGAGGTCCAGGTGGTCCTCATTCTGTTTATTTCCATCTGTATATGCCATGTTGAATTTGTTTCACATAGTCCTTCATATGATGTCACTTCTCTATTTGAGGCTTATTCTGTCTCTAAAAAATTGTCCTTAGTTATACTTGCTCGGTATTAGCAGCGAATAAGAATGTGTATCATAATTGTGTAGAAAAGCCAGGAACTAAGATCCTATCTCATAATCTCCCAGATTCTGATATAGACACATCCTCTAAAACCAGATCCCCAGAGAGCAGCCCTCAAGCCATGTACCGTCTGCAGTGTTTTGTTTGACCCATATATTTGTTTATAACTTGACTTGGTTTTGAATATTTAGAAGTCAGAAGATTTTTATCTGAATGTCCACTTTTTCAAGAAAAATCAGAAGATCTAGCAACACTTCGTCCACATTTTGGCATTCCCACATGACACACAGCTGGAGCTGAGTAGCAAGGTCTCCTTTAGGTCTACTGCCCTTTTCAATTCAACCCAATAATCACTACTCACGGTTTTCTCTCTAACTCACAAACCAAATGTGATGTCATTTATCATTATATTTGCATTATTATTATATTTACATTGATTTGTTTAGAATACAGAAATATTTATTTGCATTCATGCCTATATCAAAAAGTAGTAAAATATAAGACAGACTTCCTCACACATTTTGTAAGAAATGAGACAAGAGTATATTTTTTTTGGTGGAAGTAAAAAATTATTTTCACAGGTTTAATATACAAAGTGTGTTTTAAATTGAAGGCATCATTATAAAACAAGCCACTATAAGAACTATGACCTCCATAAGAAAAAAACAAGTGAGATGAAATTAAAATTAATAATAAAAAGAACTGAGGTGTCAAAAGGGTTTGTTTTGGGATGTAATAATGCTGCTATAAAATGCATTCACAAAGCTGGCAGTCTTCACTCATATAACTCATCATACAGCACCTTATACTCTAACCCTCATTTCTATCACCTATCTTATCCAAGTGGCTTTTGAGTTTGCAACTTCTGCTCTAAAAGAATAAATCTACAAAAAGAAATGGTACCCATATAAATGTTGAATCACTATGTTGTACACCTGAAAGTAATATAATGTTGAATGTCAACTATATTTTTTTAAAAAACAGGAAAAGGAATGACACTCAAATGCCCCCATCACTAGTTCCAAGAACCTAACATAACTGTCATGCAATAATGACTATAAATCATGGAGAAGTGATTTATGTATACTTTGAGATGCCTGGTAAAACTCAATGACTTAATGGTGCAACAAAAAATAAGGTATTTATACAACTGAGTATTTTGGACAAGTTGGTAGTGAATTTTGTCTCCTATCCTAGACCAGTGCAGAGCTATGTGAAAATAAGCACTGAAATATGCTTCAAACTCTATATCAAGTATTCCAGATGGGGGCTGACCAATGTGGAAGGAATATATTTCTAACATTTGGGCTTATGGTAGTTAAAGGAATCTTTCAAGCACTGATTAGGTAAAAAAGGAGGAGGAAGAGAAAGAGGCAGCAGAAGCTTAGGTGGCATGGGCTAAAGTCAGAAAATAGTTTGAGCAGATCAGCATTTAGTCACACACAGGTTGTGACGCCAGCGGGTCATGCTCAGAACAGTCTGCCCTGGAAACAACCAGGAGCAGGGGCTGCTGGAATCCTGGCAGGCCTGGGGAGTGTTGTAATCAAGGGCAGCCTTCCCAGGAACAAGGAAAGGGCAGAAGGTCTGGAGTAAAGTTCAAGCAGGTAGAATACTGACTCCTTTGGTCTAATATCTTTCAGATCGACTGAGAGTAGAGATAAAGGACATTATTATGTAGATTTTTTATGGTTAAACATAATGAAGACATAAGAAAGAGAAGCTTAAAGAGATTCTTCACTAAGCAACAAAATCATTAAAAGTCTACCTTGGTGTTACAGTACTACCTCATAATTATATGACTTGTTCGTTGCAAGTTTTCAGACTGGGTTCTTCTATCCTTGCAAACTCGACAACCTCATCATAGAAAGCCTGATATGACAGAAATTGCTAGGGCAGTCTGACAAAACCAGGACTGTTCCAGTTAACTCTTGTGGCATAACAAATTACCCCAAAACTTAGCAGAAAAACAACCATTTTATTCGCTTGCAATATGATGGGTTCATAATTTAGGAAAGGCTCAATTGGGGAGTACTTTTTGAAGTCCCTCATACAGCTGCAGTCAGATATTGGCTGGACTGTAATTATTTGAAGGCTCAGCTGGACTGACTAGATGTCTGAGACAGCCTGTAGTTGGTGCTAGCTGTCAGCTGATTGCTCAGCTGGGCCTGTTAACCCAGACACCTACATCCTGTCTTGTGGTGGGGCTGGATTTTCTCACGGCATGGCCACTAAAACCCAAGAAGCAGTATCATAAGATAGTGAGAGTCTGAAGAGCATGAAGAGCGAACATTCCAAAAAACCAAGGAAGAAGCTACAATACTTCTAACCTAGTCTTAGAAGTCACTCAGTATCACGGGCATTGAATTTTATTGGTCAAGGAAATCACAAGACCAGCCCAGATTCAATGGATCCCATCTGTTTACAAAAAGAGTGTCAAAGAATTGGCCACCATCCTTGACTTAACAAATGCCTCCATAAATGCCTTTTTATCATTCTTTTGTAAATCTTCTATAATTGCTTTCTCTACCTTTCTTATGCTACTCATTCCCATCTGAAATTGGAAATAGACATCCTTTACTCTGAAGATAGAGATTTTAATTGAAATCCTTTCTATTAGTTAAGCTAGAGGTATGGAAAATAAGTTCTCTATGTTTTGCTTGTTTGTATATTCGTTTGTTTCTAACATTCAGTATACTGTTTTACAATACCAAAACTGTTAGAAACAACATTCCTCATCCACGATTTGTGAAAAGGTCATTTTTGAGTTAAAATTTTAATTCATAGAATTTAATTTAGTCTTACTTGAAGAAATAATACGAAACAGTTTCTTAAGCTTGGAAATCAGAAAAGAAAGGCAATAGACTTCTCTTTGTTACATGTTGTTCTAGTACACTTGGTGTTATGTAGTCTGTTCCTAGTTAATCTCAGATTACCTTTATAAAATACAAACTCATCACTTTTAATCAAATTTTTGTTTGTTCTCATGTAAAAAGATGTTTCTGATCTCTTAAACTTTATAAAAGATAAAAAGAATGTTCTTATTTCTCCCCAAATGATGAAACTATCTTTTCATTCCTCATTGGCTAATAAAGCATTTCGAATCCGCACCCCAAATCAGATGCCTCATTGAAAGGAATTAGGGCTTAACATGAAAATGGGCGGGGGGGGGGGCGGCTTTGAAATATGCCCTGTACTAGACTGTGAAACTTTTATTTAAAATATTTTTCATCGTGTAAGATCTGCTTCTGTTTTTTATCCCTTTTTGTTTGTGGGGTAGAAGGAGGAGGTAATTTCTTTCTTTTTAGAATCGATCAGTGGATGTTTCTTCAATAAAAATTTCTTTCCTCTATGATACTCTTATATTCTCCTCCTCCTCCTCTACATGCTTTTCATATTTCTTTCCCTTTATTTACTATTCTGTATTCTTAAATTGAATTTATATTAAAGGGAAATCAAAATAAGAGAGGAAAAACTAAACAGAAAGCTCTGTATATCTTTGACTGTAAAATTTTAACATGGCTCTTTACCAAATCTCTCTAAATTAGAAGAGTTTCAGCTTAGTAGACAGTCATTTAAATTAAATTTAAAAGGCTATTTAGAGCAAAGAGGGAGAATTTTAAAAAGTTAGTAAAGTATTAAGCTAAAAGAGATTTTGAATATATAGTAGGTAATAGGCAAATCCATGGTGACAGAAAGTAGATAAGTGGTTGTCAGGGACTGGAGGAAGGGCAATGGAGAATAACTGTTAATGGGAATGGATTTCTTTTGGGAGTGATGAAAATGTTCTGGTAATAAAGTCCAATTCTTTACCTATTGTTTTCTCTAACACCCCTATGGGCCCTAGGACTTGTACTCATTCTGAAGAAATCCTAAATTTCCATCATCAATCCTAAATAGGAAGTGGTGCACCATCCTTGTGGGGTTGTGAAAGGTAAGCAGGAAGGAATTGTTCTGAGGAACAAAGAGCCAGAAATAATCTCGAGCTGAAAGTGCTGCCTCACCACCCCCATGCATGGCTCATTCTAGACACACAGATGATCATAGTTCATTCTATTCTGAATAATCAAGAACTCAAACTTGAATTTAAACTTCAAAGGGAATTGCAAAAATCTAACACAATCTTTAGTAAACGATTAAGTCATTTATTGGTTTATGAGCTGGGCATCCTGAAACTGACATGAATAGAAAGAATAATATGTAGTAATCTGAAAATCAGAACACACACTATGGGGTTTTGTTTCATCACATAAAATTCAAACTTGTCTAATGTTTATGCACACCTTCTTCCCTATGTTCTATATAAATAAGGAGACAATTTTGCATTTATTTCTTTTGGTAAAGAAAGTTGGGTTCTATAACCATCTTCTTGTTTCAAGGCATTGCGCTTCATTTTATTATGTGGGAAATGAGGTTGAGAGGGTTTTGCTTGTGTTCTATGATTAGCTTCCATAATCTCTTTATAACTAATAGAATTTTTGAAGACCTAATGGATCAATTAGTGTCCTAGCCTGTACAAAGCTGTTACTTTACCCTCTAAGAGCCTTAACTGTGAAAATGAAGATTTATGAGGTAATAATCAAAAATAAAGAGAGGAGGAAGCTTGTAGAAAACTGAAGCTGAGCCATGGACTTTGGGCTTGAAAATTGGTCCAGCATGTTCCTGAGACTGGGGAGCATCCTGACAATTCACCAGTGGGAGAAACCACAGGCCTCAGAATCCTAGACCTCTCAAACAAGCCTGTTGGATTTACATTTTAATTCAAAATCAAAACCAGACCCATTTCTGTGTCTCCTTTTTTGACTTCCATCTACCTAAGAATTTTTTGGCTACCCCATACAAGGAAGTTCCTGCCTTCCTTGGCCACCACCGTACCACTCCTAGCTGGTCTCTGAGATGCCTACAAACAAGCAGGTTTGTTCTGTCTTTCTTCCAATGGCTATGTCATTATCATATACATGAGTACTAGTCTGAGGGCCTTTGAACTTACTATTTTCTCCTGTGAGAAAATGTTCTTTCTTGGATGTCTGGATGGGTTCCTCCTTGTCACATAATGGGTTTTCTAGGAAGCCCGTTCTGAAACAGACTTCTGCACATAAGATGTTTATGAGGGGGTGTTCTTGGAATCAGCTGTGGAAAGGAGGGAAAGAAAGTGACAGAGCTTCAACAGACACAGCTGGCCGCAGGATGAGACTCTGAAACTGAAATCACCTGTCATCTAGATCCTGTTTGGCCTTTTATACCTCCACCTTGATCATCACTAGACATGGGCTGTCCTCAGGAAGGACATGCCCTTGGAAGAGATGCTCTTTGCAGCTAAGGCAATCCTTGAAAGTTCTGGCACTGAAGTCTGCCTGGTGACAGTTTTCCAGCACCTGAAGGGCAGAAAGTCCTTTCTTGGAGAGGGATCTGGGTGGCACATATCTGCATCTACGCATCCCTCACTTCATGCAGACTCTGCGTAAATGTTACCAACTCAGAAATGCCCTTATGACTACCCTTTATAAGATAACCTCCCCATTCCTACTCTCTAAGCCTTCCTTCCCTCTTACTCTGCTGTATTTCCACTTGACATGTTATGTTTTTATTTAAGTGTATATTTGGGCGGGGTCCCCAACACACACACACACACACACACACACGCACGCATGCACGCACGCACGCACGCACACCACATGTTAAATGTTTTGTGAGAGAATGAACTTTATTTAGTTCAAATGTCTCTGTCCCAGCACCTAGAACATACAATTCCTGGCACATGGTAGGCAGCCAAAAAATATTGAATAACCAAATGAAGTCTGTCTATCACCTAGATCCCTTCATTTGAGAGAAATACCCACTGAGATAATCTAGTAATTCAGTTGCTTAAAGCTGGGATTCTTAGGTACTAACCAAAAAGACTTAGTGAGTATAATAAAATTAAAATCTTAATATAAATCAGTACTGTCTCAGGTTTGACCCACTAAAGATGACCTCTAACACTGGCAGAGGAATGCAAGCAAACTTATTCTAATTAGGAAGGATCTTCAAGAGCCCCTTAAAGAAAACATAATGTATTCATTTGCTGAGGCTGCTGCAACCAAGTACCACAGACTGGCAGCTTAAACAACAAAAATTTATTTTCTTACAGTTCTGAAGGATAGAAGATGGAGAACAGGGTGTATAGTCAGAGTTAGTTTCTTCAGAGGTCTCTCTCCTTGACTATAGATAGACGTCTGCCTTCTCTCTGTATTCATATAGTCTTCTGATATATTGGTGTCCAAATTTCTCTTGTTCTAATACCGTTGGTATTGGATAAGAATCCACCCTAATGATCTCATTTTAAATTAATTACCTCTTTAAAGATTTTTCTCCAAATACATGCACATTCTGAGGTATTAGAAGTTAGGGCTTCAACATATGAATTTTGGGAGGACTATTTAGCCCATAACACACAACCAGGCAGGTTTCAGGATTAACAACAAAACAGATGCTAAAATTAATTAATGAGCCACAGGCCCACCCTAAAATAAATGAGCATCAGCCCATATAGAAAATTCCAGAAGGCTGCTTCGATGTGAAAGCTAATTGACAGCATATAATGAAGGAACTAGAATCTTACAGGAGTGCTTTCAGTCTTTTGGCAGGTAGACAAGCTTTGTCTAGCTTCTAATTGGCATTGAAAATCTGCATTTTACACCAAGGCACATATTAAAAGATTTACTGTTCAAGACATTATATTGCAGGATGACTTGGCCCCAGGGTAAAAAACTTCTGGACCAACTGTGTCAGTAATATTTGCTATTATTTTGGGGGAAAAAGTAGTGATGAAACCATGAATTGGTATTAATATTTTAGAACTGAAGTAGGAGTGAAGTGCTGAGTTAATGTATCAGAATGTAGACACCTTCTTCTCCCTATCTGCCTCTCCAATCAAACCTTCAAGATTTGAAGGAAATTGTGGATTTCATCCACTTTTTTTTTTTCACTTAAAAGCACAATACTGGTCCAGCTAAATCCAAATCTCCTGGAGTCTTATTCTAGCTGACGGCTCAGCTATTTAGACCCACAGAATGTGATTTCCTGGAGATGAGACCCAGTAATATGCTTTTGTAGCAAGCTCTCCGAGTGACTCTTAAGTATAGTAAAACTTGAGGAACATTGTTTTTAGAAGATGACCAGGATTTCATCTCCAAAATATTTACTTTGATGGATAAGATTTTTAAATGCTCCTTAAGATACAAGTAAGAGAAATATTAACAATGGTTTTGTTTTGAACGTAGTTGTACATAAAGTACACATTAGCCCAAAGGTCATGACGAATACCCAAATGTTATTATGAATACTCTTACTAAAGTCTATCATATGACTAAAGGCTCTCCTTTAAAGTGAAAAGCATAGGTAAGAGTGGGAATTTATCTTTCAAGTAAGGTATCAAGATTCTAAAAGAAAGGTGAAGGTCCTACCTATCAAGCACCCAAGCAGATCCTGAACAGCAGCCACCACTGCAGCTGCTAGGTCAGTCTGCCAAACTTCCACAGATTTGGCCAGTAAGGAGCCAATGAGCCCAAATGATTTTATACAGTCTATTACAAGTGGCACGGCAGAACGCATGAACTTCATGTTCACATTGGTTCCTCTTGCCCCTCAAGTTTCACAGCAGCAATGCAGAGGTAGGCCCAGGTAGAAACTGCATGCACAGTGGGCTTGTGTCATGGTAAGGAAACTTGAGCTCAGACAAAGGTCAATCTACTAAAGGAGCTACTAGTAAACCTGTCCATCTATTCCCTACAGAGAGAGACATTATCTTTATTATCCTAATCAGAAAACAAATCTGCCTTCTGACTCAGAGGGAAATATTATCTTTTTCACCCTGGACTATCTCCGAGGAAGAAGGGAAACTGGCTTTATTACCCTGGAGAATAAGCAAATCTGCTCCTTGCCTGGAGCAGCTTTACAAATATCTTTAAACAAAGCTGTCTATGTTCTTTGCTCGGAAGGCATCCAAAAATGCCAGGATTATCTCAACACTACCTTTTAATATGTTTTGCTCTGATGACTCACAAGTTAGCCTGGGTGTTAGAATTCAAACTTGTCTTCTTTCATTGACTTCAGAGAGTAAATCTTCCTGTTTAATACTTTGTATCATCATGAACTCAGGCTTCAAATTTTTTAATAGTGTATCCTATATCTCAAGCAGAATCTTACATGGAGACTTAATATATAAAACAGATCAAAGCAGAACTACTCCCTCAGAAGAGATGAGGCGATGTTATCACAAGCTGGGACTTCTCCTCAGCCTCCTTCTCTTCACTTGGGCCAGAATTAGCTTCTGGCCCAGGTAGACCTCTAAGCATTATCAAAACCTCATACTCCTCAAAACACAATTGAAAACCATCACTGTACTAAAAGAATGATTGATGTTTTATAATTACTAGCTTTCTTCAGCAGTTTGCTAGACAATATGAAAGAAGGGGGTACACGGGTTTAAATAAATAAAAAACAGTTCTTCCTGGCATCCATGGAGACAGCGGTAAGCTGGTAGTTTTCATTAGTCACTGAGTCATGGAGGCAAATAGTTTTGTTTCTGTAAACAGGAAGCATGTCCAAGGGTAGTCTTGAAAGATAGTACTCATTTCTGTACCCATTTACTTACTTATTCATTCATCTATTTTATTCAGCAAGAATATTGATATTGACAACCTACTAAATACCAGACATATTGTTAATGTACAAAAGTAATTGGAGGGATAAAGAGAAGCAAGTATTACATAAGTAAAAATTACGTAACTTTTATAATTACAAAAAAATTACATACAGGTACCATAAGAGAATGTGATGTGTTTCTATGACATTTTCTGCTACTTGACTTTTCCTGCTTGAGTCAGTCACCAGGAGTAAGTGCAGCAACTCTCTATGTTCGAGAAGACAGAAAGCTTTGAGGGACACTTTTCTTTTTTTTTAATCTACTATTTTTGAAGGCTCTAAATAATATAAACTCTAAGTACTCTCATAAACTTTAAGTTTTCTGATTAGCTAACCCAGCTATGCATCAGAAGGGCTTTTCCATATAAATAACACCCAACTGCTTTTCTAAAAGGATAAACTCATAAACACAAATTACCTAAACAGAGAATAATTTTTTTCTTAAGGAAGAGTCTAGAAGCTTGATATTGAAAATGTATGCTTTTTATAAAAAATGATGATAATATTTACTAAATGTTATAGATATATTATATCATTTAGTTTAATTCTCATAACTACTTTATGAGTTAAGTACTATCATCCTTTTGCAATTGAGAAAAGGGAGGGTCAGGGTTGCCCAGTAATTGCCCAACACACTACAGGAAGTAGAGGCAGAGTCCAGGTCTGTCCACTCCATTCCCCAGGCTTCTCAAAACTCTGTTTCATGGTTAATGAGCAGAGAGCTGTTGCTAGTAACTCTTTATCCAATCACGCTTTTAGTTTTTACTATAAAGGAAAAAGTCATCTCTTTTCATCTTCTCTAACCAATAAACTCCCTACATGTTTCTTTTCCAAAGAAATACAAGAGTATTTCTTTGTGACTTGGGGTATGAATGTCCCCTTTTATTATTCAAAAAGACTCTTCTGCAATAAAGAAAGGAAATAAATTGGTAGAAGAAACTCAAAGAGCATTAAATCTTAAAACTTTGAACAGATGAAATAATTTTTCTTTAGGTTGATGACAGAAACTTTTAAGTCACTTGAAGATGAATTATCTCTTTGAATTTTGAACTGTAAGAAGATAGCAAATAAATGCAGCAGATACCTGAATGGGTAAAATTCTATTTAATTTTTTGCTAAAAATTATTAAAATAATGATATACTTACTCAACAAAAATACAGATCTTTGGATCATTTTTTAAAATACAACAAATTCAGGAATAAAAACATTATAAAATCAATTCATAGAATAGTTTAACCTAAATGAATACCCTTGCTCTACAAAATTAATTTTTCATGTAATGTATTCAATAATTACATTCTGCTAAATATAGAAGAGCTTTTATTTGCCACATTTATATAATTTAAGGTTCTGCTACATGTCTAAATAGTTAGGAATAAAATGTTTTTTTAATTCAAAAACTATTTACATCTGTGTTTTGCTTTTAAATATAAAATAATCAGTAAAATGCCATCAATCTTACAGTCCCTTTTGTCGTTAGACCGGCCATTGGGTTTTACTTCAGTGAAAAACCATGAAATGACACTTTATTGAACATACTCTGTTACACAAGGGAAAAAAAAAAAGTTCAACACGTGCAGAAAGTTCAATGAAAAGTAAAATATTTGCTTTGAAGTCTTTACACAGCTGCCTGGGGCCACTAATTCACCAATGACTAAAGAGTATTCATCTCTGTCTCACTTCCGATGATTTCCAGTCAAGCAAAAGACACAGGAAAAGAAAACCTCTCCTTCCAGTCATTGATCCTAACTTTTTTTTTTTTTTTTGAGCCTAACTTTTAACCATATCCCAACCAGAGTCCTTTGTCACCTGACAGAGGGCAGCTTCCTTGTCCCTGACATGAACATGCTAGTGGAGTACACCTGTCTAGAAGCTGAGAATTTACCAAACTCCAGGCCTGCTAAATCCATTCCAGGCCTGAGCACTATGAAGTCAACCCTCCAGTTCCAGCAGTTCTTACCTAAGCTGGGAGACACTAGGTCTTTTGCTCAAAACACACTAAAGCTGAATTCTAAAAAAGGTCCAGTAAACTCCTCCAGAACCCTCTCAAACTTTCCTTTGAAACAATAAATTTGAGGACGATTTCCTCTTTTTCAATCAAATCTAGGGCAATTATTATCATTAAATCTGAATGGACAGAAGACAGAAAAGAGAAGATAAAGAGTCTTTTAATACTAACTTCCTGGGCATGCTTTTCTAATTGCAATAGATACATTCCTGATAAATTGCCTATAAATTGAATTTCTGCAAGTGTTATAAGCAAGTGTGGACTCCCAGTATAAATTCATACTTTTATTGTCATTCTATTTCAACTCCAAACTAGTGTCTAATGATTTAGCATCTTTTTCAATTTCTTTTTCCTCCTTCTACCTCACCTTCTCTTCCCTAAGCAAGTATGTTCAAACTTCCTAAAATATCTATTTAGAAAATGTGAGCATGAGAATAACTTCCCTAAAGCAGGACACACCTATCTCTGCATTGAGTATAGAGGCTAGCAAGTTCAAAGTGATCCCAATAAATGCATTGCCAGCCAGCCCCTCCTTCCAAGCAGCTGTTATGAGCTTATGCTACATTTAATTTATTAGCCTAGGACAAGTTAATTGCATAGTTTCCACAAAATAGAACATGTTGCTCATAGTAACTACATGCTAATTCTTTTGAAAACATCACTAATTATACAGTGACTTTGCATCTCTCAACAATAGTGTGATTAACTGGTGTTACATGTTTAAAGCTGAATGAGGTCAGCATCAAGGCAGGCAGAGTTCTGATGGGGTTCATGGATAAAAGGACATTTTACTATCCTAACTCTGTTCCCCAAGAACTTTGCTTCTTTATTAACAATAGTGGGTTTGCACACGGCCCTGCTGAGGTAGGAGGGATTGTTGCAGCAGCCTTGACATTTAAGGCAACCACAGAGAGGCTGCAAAACTTTCCCAGGCACAGAACAGCGTGTACTCACAGAAGACAATATCAATGGTTGCCCAGTAAATACATATCTATAAAAAGTTCAGTAAACACACAGGTGTAATGGCTTAACTTTTATATCTAAATACAACTTTAAAATTACACTTCAGACTGAATACTTCTGAGAAATGATTGACACTTTTAAAGATGTTTGAAGGTACATGGCCTTCAGGATTCTTTTAGCTTTGTAAAGCTAAGAAAGAAGTGTTATTTTTGCCCAAAGTGCTGATATGGCTTTGAACATCACATTTTTACAGAATATTCTGCTTCAAGTTATGTTTATAGAAGTGAACGCTCTTGGTGCTCTTAATTAACATTCCTCCAATGTCTTATGGTTTCTTCTTTCCTCTCCCCAAAAATCCTTCTTTAGCTCCTCCAAGTTTGATGAGAAAATTAGTGCATTTTGTCATCACATTATTTTTCCCTGAATATCTGCTTTGCTTAGTTGCTTCAACAGAAATGACTCTCAGGAAACTGAGGTCACAAAGACTCCCTGTGGTCTTAAAATAAAAAGTGTTTTCCTTATAAAACTAAAGGAAATTAAGGAAAGGAAAAAGTGTAGAAAGCAATAATTTTACAGAGCAAAGATTTCTTAGCCAACTTTAATAACATGCGGTCACCAGTCCAACTCAGCTTATCGATTGGCTACAAAGCCCTTTTTTTCCCCTCTCTTCTTCCCAACTCTTCAGGTTAAATGGGAGACATGTTCCTTAGATTTCAGCCCTGGTAGTTTGGGGTCAGCACCTCTATCAGACTCTCCAGATTGTCAGTCTGATAACTTGATTTCTGATGTTTTAATCCAAGTGTGGAACCGTTCACGGCACCCCCTGCGACACTGAGACGTTGTGAACATCAGACCTTGTGTCTCTCTTCAGGATGGCAACTTTAGCCTGAGGGGGAGACTCCTCCCTCGACCTAACCTGTACGATGGCATGGGTCCCTCAGCCATCCCTTCCTGCCCTGTTTCTTATATAGCAAAATCACAACCCTGCTGGCCTGACATACCTGAGACCCATGAGCGATCACCCTTTCTGATTCAGCTACCAATTCCTCGATGATTCATCTTCAAGTGGCCTCTGGGCATGATTTCTGACGTTCTGTAAACTATGGCTTTATGAAACCAAAACTGCTTTTCAGAGGCAGATTTAATTCTCAACAATGGAAAATGTGAGTGATTACATCTCAGCCTCCCTTGGAGCAGGAAGAGAGAAGGAATCATCTCTATTGTTCTTTGGATCTCTATATTTACCCCCAACAGTAGTCTATAGCAATTTATCATAGTAAGTCCTATGCATTCACTAAGTCTCAACATATAATATGTAGAGTATATATGTAATAGCAAAGTAAAAGAATTTTAAAAATAAAAAGAAATAATGAAACCTATCAAGAACATATGTTTAGCTAGTTCAAATTTCTGATTTTGATTATAAATCTACATTGGAAATTATTTGAGAATTGTCATCCTATCAGTTACTGAAAGGTCCATCATCTAATTTTTAAAGAGAAATAATAGCATTTGAGAATTTTTAAATCATTCTGTTCTACCTCCAAAGAATAAATGTTATAGGAAAAAACTTTTACCTTGCTTTATCCTTTTCATTCTACAGAATCTGATAAGTTTGTCTACTTCATTTAGAGTCTGGTAACAAACACTTGATATTCTACTAAATATGATAATATCGGTAGAAGAATGTTCTGAAATAAGATAAGTTGCTAGAGAATAATGGCTACAGGTTTCAATATCAATAATTCCTCTATTTGTAAGTTTTCATGTCTTGTTTTAGTAAATATTAAAAGATCATACTTTTGGGAGTGAGGACAGAGGGGTTTCACTGTCTATGACATATAAAAAAGTTAATTCATTGTCCACTATTTACAAAGTACTGTACTAGACACCTTGGGAATTATACTGATTTTTCACTTACTACAAGCTTTATGAAAAACAATTATAATTACAGCTTATGTATATTGAGCACTTAGAAATGTCAGTCTTTGCATCAAGGATTTACATGGATTATATCATTTAATCTTCATATTAACCCCAAAAAAGTACTATTTTATCTCTAGTTTATAAAGACGAAATGAGGCTCAGAAAAGCTGAACCACCTTCTCGGCGTCTCAAGGTTAGCAAGTAACATAACATGTTCTTCTGCCCCCAGAGCCTGTGCACTAACAACTCTGTTGTAGATCTACTCTTTCTTCCCAAATACACTTCAGTCTAATGAGAGGATTAGTATATGGATCAAAGAAAAAATCAAATAAATACTGCATAAGCCAGAAAACATGCATGTAAATTATTAAAGCAGTAAAGTAAAGGATTATGTGCATGTTTGCTAAATAGGAAACTCACAGGGAATGTCTTGTGACTCCTCTTATTTTAATTTACATAACTACTTAAACCATGTTGTTGTTCAGCCTTTCACACGAATAGGAACGCTTTCCTCAGCTGGATTCTGACCTTATCATTGGTAGACTGTGTTTTCTCTTCTAGGACTTGCCATAGCAGCTAATACAGTGACATGCACATAGGAAGTGCTTTTAAATATTTGTGGAGTGAGTGAATAAAAAAGTCATAGGCAATTAAGACAATTTTGTATATGGCTGTGTGAAGTGGCTATACACAAGGGAATGACAGCAGTTTAAGTGAGATAGCAAAGGCGTGGGTAAGATAGATGTGAAAGAGGGATGGAATCAGGAAATGGATTATAAAATAAGCCACATTTATGGAGTATGTTATTTGAAGTACGTTAGAGGTACTAAACCGTTTACTCTTTACCACAATAATCCTATGAAGTAGGTACCATTATTGTCCCCATTTTGTAGATGAAACACAGAGGACAAATAATTTAACATCATCCAAGCAGGAAGTGGTCATGTAAAGAACTCATGCAGTTTTAAATTCATGCAGTTTAAAACTCTGAGACTCAGAGTTTTAGGGACTCCCCAATGGTCTTTCCTCTAATTAGATGCACAAGCAGGTTAAAGCCTGATCTGACTCTTTCTTGTCAGGTAGATTGTGGTTTAAAGGAAACCCAGTCAGAGCAGCCTTCCCTACTGGGCAGCACAAACTCAAGTTACCCCAGCCCATTACTTTTTTATCTCATCCTCTATTGTTTTTGGCAACAGAGCACTGACAATCCTCCTCTCCCATCTCAGTGGCTTATCTGGGTATTCTGCTTATTTTCTATTTGCTCCCACAGGAACATAAGTGCTATGAAAGCAGGGCGGGGCCTGTCTTGTTCTCTGTTTACCTACACAGTGGCTGCCAAGTAGTAAGCACTCAGTTGAGTTTTGTTGCAGAAATGTTTGAAACCCAAATCCCCAAAGCCCATAGTCTCATCAATGATAGTAGACACATTAGTTGAAAAAGTGCAGGACAGTGAAGCAGTGTATTCTGGTTCCTTTATCTTCCGCTGTTCTAGCTATGAGATAACTGCTAATTTACAAGAGGTAATGTGGGCAGGGAATGAAAAAAAAAACAGGAATAAATTGGGAACTTTACAGGAAAACTCTTGCCAGCAATAAAAAGTGGCTTTGAATTGAGTAAGGCTGGGAAGATTATAGGGTAGCCATGATGTAGAAAGCAAACGGGATAGAGGCCATATACCAAAAGATCATTTTGTATTTACCTGAGTTTATACTGAGTTTACACTTAGCAAATCTTTATGCATACATTGTTTCTGGGATGTTTTATGCCATACCCAGAGGTAAATCCATTCTTGTTTGATCGCTTAGTAAGTGATCTGTCCATGGCTTGTATATGATCCATAATGCACAGAATTTTCTTTTAACCATTTGAATTATAATACTTTTGCATGGATATATAGGCATGTGTGGCCTCCCACTATAAAGAGAACCTTGGGAATAAAAGCTAAACAGAGTTCATTGTCAGTGGGTTTTGTACCAGCTCTCCCAGTTCTACCACTCAACAGACAAGAAATGCTATGCTATAAAATGGAGAGAAGAATAATCCCTAATTCATAGACTTGTGACAAACAGTAATAGCTCAAAATTTACCTATCTTATCTTATCTAGGGATTAACTCACCTCCTGCATAGCATTATCACTTCTCTTCCCCCAAGTCCAAATCTCCAATTTTGTCTGAGGTTCTGATTGGAGAAAAATCATTTTTGCCCTTTAATAAATTAATCTGCTCTCTGCTCAAAAGAAAGACAATTTGATTATTACGTAGATAAGTTCTTTATTAGTTTTATCCCCACTAATGGAATAAGACTTTTATTTTTCTCTATAAACCACGAGTTCCATTAAAGTGCTTCTTCCCCAAAGGAATATCATTCTTGGGGTGGTAAGGGCAAAGTGGAGACAGATCATAAAATAAATCAGTAAAAAAATGCATAATTACTAATTGAGAAGAATGCTAAGGACAGTTTTCTGTGATAAAAATTAATCAGAGGACCTACTTCAGATTATGTGGTTAGGGAAGTCCTCTTCGAAGAAACGGCATTTAAGGGATAATCTAAAGGATGAGAAGAAACCAACTGAGCAAAGATTAAAAAAATATCACTCCATGCAGAATAACAATCTACTTTTCTTCTCTCCAATTTTTGTGTTTTGGTAATCAGTACAGATACTTTTATGGTAAGGAACCCCACCACCACCCGCCCCGCCCACACTACCCATGAGATAAGTAACAGTTGGTTTTAACTAATCATGGGTTAATACCATTCCCCTTCATCAGTGATTCGACTTGGGGTGGGTGTGAGACTATATTCTGGCAAATTAGAACATAGGCAGAAACATAGGCTTTTGTAAGAGCTTCTTGTTAAAAAAAAAAAGTAAACTACAGAGCTTATTGTTACCACCCTTTTCTCTTGTGGTTTTCAATGTATACGTGACGCATGGAGCTGTGTCAGCTATTTTGAGACTATGAAGCAACGAATAGGTTGTGTATGGCTGAATTGAAAAATACAAACAAGCTGTATCCTTGATGAAATTATTGAAACTTACTAAAAGATAACAGACTCATTATCTGGCAGTAATTCTAGAGAATCAGATTTGGGAATGTGCAGAGCCAAAGTATCCCTGGTAGTCCAGAATTTGGGGATGATGGGAACAGTGACCTGGTGGCAAAAGTTCAGGACCTCACCCTTGGATTAGATAAATTCTTACCATTTCTCCGTCTATAATCTTCTAATCAAGATTTAAATTCCAGGGAAATGTGTTTGATTGACCTAGTTTCAATCAAAGTGTTGGCTCTTTTGAGAAAAAGCAGAATTAAGTTGAGGCGTAATTGTCACATCAAACTCCATTCCATCTTTTCTTTATGCCAACTGTTAGATTACCTATTAGGCAGTAATTCTCAAAGTCCTTCTGTAATAAATGTTATGATAGTTGATATTTTATGAGTCATTCTATTCTATTTTACATAATTTCCGTGAGAATGAAATTCAGATATGGGATACAAATAAGCATTCATTTCCATTGCCAAAAAAAGACACATAAAAAAAAAAGAAAGCCGATAGGATATATTAAGTCTGTTGATAAAAAGGATTATACTTGATGATCCTTCAGGATAATGATATAGATGAAATGTAGCAAGAAATCGAGTCTTCACTTTTTTTTAAAATATGATATATCGAGACATTCTTCTCACATACATCATTAATGTTGCTGAAACTTCAAAGGGAAAAATAAATAAATACTAAACCTTAGATCCTATTAAATCCCATCTGACTAAGCTCACAATACATTTCTCAGCTCTGAGAGGATTTGAGTCAAATTGAGTTCCATAGCTCTGAAATTTTATACCTCTGTACTTAATAACACAGATCTAAACAGAAAATTTCTGTGAAATTTAAATGAGAAACAAGTAATAATGAGGAAATTATTCCAGCATAGAACAATATCTACGCTCTCATCTGTCAATGGAAATTAATCAATCGATGTCAGATATTTTTTAAAACCTACCATCTATTTCATATTTTGCCATGAGATAATTGTACAAGATCCAGTCCCTATTTTTTTTACTCAGTATTACTTATTTTTCCAGTCTGCTTTTTTCTCCATAAAATTATTGCATTTATTACTAATAAATATTTTATGCAGTCTCTTTAAAAATGTTGTTTAAATAATTAAGTATGGCATTACTTCTGGCTATGGTTCCATATCACTTATCTTACAGCAATAAAGTCAACTTTCCTTTAACCTGCCTAATTGGTAATGTACACCTTCTGAATGAGTCAGAGATCTACAGAGGACAACAGCAATAGACTCTAATTCATTTATACAAAGGAAACGTACTAAAAGATACCAGACCTCATTTTCTGGCAGTAAAGCTAGAAAACCACTAAGGCAGAGCCTAAGTATCCCCAGTGGTCCAGAATCTGGTGATGATGGGAATAGTGACATGGTGGCAAAAATCCAGGACCTCAGCCCTGGATGAGATAAATTCCTACCATTTTCTCTGTCTAACTTCTAACCAAGATTTAAATTCCAGGGAAATGTGTTTGATTGACCTAGTTTCAATCATATACTCAAACTGGTTAAGAAAGTGTAGGGGCCCAGGAGTACAAGTCCATGAAACAGAACTAATAATAATAATAATAATAATAATAATAATAATAATAATGCAATTATAATTCCTCTAAAAGGAATAATAATAATAATAATAATAATGCAATTATAATTCCTCTAAAAGAAATGTGGCTGGGCAGTCACATTTTACAGATGCCCAATACACCATTCTTAACCATTTTTGTAAATGACCTAACCCATTTTTCAATGCATGGTTAAATAAAAATAATTATTTACAGCTATTCTAAAAACCCAGGAAGCCTCTTATCACAAGCTTGATAACCTGAGTCACTGACGTGCAGGAAAGGCTAAGTGAATTTTATTCAAGTTGGAGTTCAGATTGCTGGAAAGCTCTGAGGCATTCATGGTATAATCAGTGTATTAAGAGTTTCTCCCCGTTGCTAAATGGTGACACAATCAGCTGATTTGATGAGGAAGTGGCTTGTCACACATTCTGTTGAGTCATAGTGAAAGGTATAAAGGATGTCAACTAAAATAATAAAATCAACTGTGCTTCATTTCTCTTCCACACCACCACAGACACGACATGACCTTCCTCTTCCTCTTTGTTGTCCTATATGATCCAGAATGCCCACTTCATCCCACATTTTGACTCCCCCTGTTGCTTCCTTGTTCCTGCTGGTAACTTGCTTTTTCCACCTTATCACTGTCTCCCCACCCCTTACCACACCAAACATTACAAAGTGAGGCCAAGGAATGATGTTACTATGGTTTTCCTTATCCCTTTAGTAAGAAAATCCTGCCATTTATTTTTACGGATACAGGTGTCTTAGAAGTCCTTAGAAAGGAGATGTGCCAAATTCTAAACTAAGGAGAACAGTTACCGGTTGTTTGACAGCTTCAGACTCATCAAGGTGCAGAGTAGGAGAAATACTTGTAAAGGTCTTATGCTTTTTGCCTAAGTTTTTGATAGTTGATAATATTGAGAAACAGTCAAATTCAACCTGTTGAGTGGTTTCAAGAAAAAAGTTAAAATATTGATTGCATATTGATTTTTCTCAGGGTAAGGAGAAGTAGCCCCTTGTTTTGTTGATGAGACAATATTCTTATCCAGTCTGTACTTAGATAGCTCTCTATCTCTGAATGCTAGCTCGGTCATTTTATAAATAGTTACATTAGAGATATTTTCAGAAAAGGAATATACTTGAAAGTTATCAGAAGTAATTTGGACAAGCTTCTCTTCTTTTTCTTTCTCAAATAATGGAAACAGTCATAAGAATAGTTTGGGCCATCACCGGACATATATTACTGCTTGAGCAGAGCAGATGTAATTTGGTCTGGGAGTCTGAATTGCCCACGAATATTTTACTGACCTTTTCAGAGAGATTAGTTTCCCCCAAAACTGAGGCAAAAGTTCATAGCATACTTTATTAGTATCCTTGAAATCCTAGGGAAGCAGGAGTGAAGGAACAGAACAGTGAGGAATGGAAGGTGGGAAAGCCAATACAAGGACACTGTACCAAGACAATCTTTCAGTTTTGCTTCCGCCAGACCCCTGGCAAAGCAGCCAAGCCATTCCTGCCTGTCCCAGAGGCCCTGCATATCCATAAATTCGTACTTTTTCTCTCTCATACTAAGTCAATGACCATTTGTACTACTCATAACACTGCCTACAGGGAGAACTTCCTTTCAAGACTGTCCTTCCATCCCTGAGCAGGGCTGTAATGTGGTGGCAATCCATTTTCCACTAGCATTAATGTACTGTGAGAATTCATGTGCATACTGGTCTTAAGTTGTCTCTTCTTCTTTCCCTTGGTCATGGGACTACTCACTCTATCCACCACAACTCCCATGAAGCTATAGGTGTGAGTTGAGAGAGGGGTACTGGTACAATTGTGACGGGTGACATGAGAATTTGAGATATGTGTACATGTATTTTGTCCATGCCTTTTGGACATATTCAGGCTGGATCTCAATATTTCATGTCTATCATAAGTCTGCTAATACATCCACCCAAACTATCACTTATTGTATCTAATAATACTATGATGCGCATCTCTAGTTGTATAGTCACCTGATGTTCCATGATCAGACACATAGTTTCTACAAGAACCTAATAAAATATCTAAAGCCAATTTTGATATGAGACCATTCTTGTTATCTCCAGTTCCTGGATCTCCTAAGTTGTATTGGCTCTGTTTATTTCAAAGCCTAGTTCTCCATGTTTTCTGCCAAACAATGAATACCTGAATTCTTCCAGCAAATTCCCTTTATTTAAGCAGAGTCTGCTCTTGTTTCTTGCAATCAAAGAACCCCGAAGCGTGAAAATGATGTATTGGACAGACATGTTAGATAGTAGTTAGTTCCTACGTTTATGCAAACTGACTTACATATTTTTGCGTAACACATGTTACTATTGTGATGTTATTTATTGATCTGCCAGAACAAAACATAATAAACTGAGTTTTCCATTGGGCCCAAAATACAAAGAAAGTAACTTGGATCTCTCAGCTCTACAGTAAACATCTCAACATTATTTTCATCTAATTTTACCCTAGAGTTCCTTTTGTGGTTACTTCTCATTCAATTTACACAACTGTTCAATGTTATGCATTTAACTAAGCTAAAAGTGAAACTACTTATCTCATTCCAGAAATCATGCCAACTTCATGTAAAATAAAAATCAACCATAAGGATTTTTCAGGCTTTAATAAGAATTATTAAATAATTTGTGTACCTACTTATTAGATTAGGACATTAAAATTAAAAAAATATTATGGCCCCTTTTTCCACAATAACAACTTCTTAGAAAATGATTGTAGAGATAGCCAGGTGGCTAGAGAACAGAAGTGAGAGGGAGACTTTTAGCTGCATTCCCTTTGAACTTTTAAAATTTTGCATTGGGTAAAGCAATATCTATACAAAAAAAAAAAAAAATACAATAAAGCAATAAGCTGTCAAGAATGAAAGTAAATAATCCAATAAGCTGTACCTGCATGTACTGATTTATCTTTACGTGATGGAATAATAAACATCCATTCAAAAATTACATTTTTAGGCAACACTAAATGATGTTTAGGGATGCACACTAGGTGGTAAAAATATAAAGAAAAATAAGGAAATGATTATACCATAAAATTCATTAAGGCAATAAATTTCAATGAGAAAAGAGAGGGTTGTATTAGAGGAGTGATGCTGGTGAGGCTGAGAGAGGTAGTGGCTGCAAGAGGGTTTACCATATCATAATTCATTTATGCAGTTTTCTGTATTTGTGTTACATTTAACAGTATAAAAATACTTAAGAAAAGAATATTCTATAAGGATTTTTCTAATAAGATGGGAAAATGCTCACAATATAAAATTCAGTGGAAAAGAAGGTACATAATCCTGCATGCAGTATGATTCCAATTATGCATATGTATATTAGATATTTGTAGAAATAGACATTTAAATAAAATACCAAATGGTAATTGTACCTATTATTTTTTATTATTTTATACAGCTGCCATATTTTCTTAACTGTACAATATAATAAATTTGTAAAATGAAAGTTTTATTACAAAGGATGACGTGATAAATCTAAATTGTAGGGTAAATATTGACCCTTTACCCTCTTCAGTTCCTATAAACATAGACATATATTATAATCAAAAAATTTTAGAATGAGAAAAAATCATTAGAGAGCATCTTCTCACATATCTCTATTTTAGAGATGTAGAAACCAAGCAGCAGATAGGTTAACTGACTTAGCCAAAACTCAGGATTAGTTAGTCGCAGACCTGGGACAGGGCCCAATTCAACACTGATGACTGCTTTGTATGGAGGGAGAATACAGAGCCTTGTTCTTTAAAGAAAGTTTCATTGACTTTTCAAAGCATGTTTACATGGGAATTACAATTAAGCAATGTCTCCAATGAAATGTAAATTTGTAATGCAATAACAATCTAATACAGCAAATGTTAAAGATTAATGTTGGAGAAATTTTATTTGAATTTTTCAAACAAAGACACAAACAACAACATGTCTTTGAACTTCTAGAAGACCTACTTGAATTCACTTATCTAACGTAGTAAAGGTAGCTTGTGACTGCAATAAAGTCTGTCATTGCTGCTTTCAATGCTATAAAAATGATACAATATATGCAGTAACTGCTTTAAATCATGCTTGTTTTGACAAGCTGTTTCTAAGTTCCACCTCATTTGTACTTTAGACCCACTTCTGTGCCATGTAGACCCAGTATGAACAAACATCACATGTCCTTAACTGTACCTTCCAGAGGGAAAAAATTAAATAAAAAATAAAAAGAGAAAAATAATCAATCACTAAATAAACAATTTATCTTAGGTTCTAGTCAGTATGTAACCTGTTTATTTGGGGGGGGGCTACTTTTTATTTTTTAATTGGTTTTTTAAACATTTCAAGTTTTAACTCCTTAATATGTAATATTTGAACTTTTCTCCCCACATTTTACTCCCTGGAAGATAATTTCCAACCTCCAACTTTCACTGAGTACCTATTCTGTGCTAGACACCTTCTTCAGGGTTAGAAATACAGATATAAGTAAACATAAGTAGAACATAGCCTCGTCCCTCAAGAAGCTAATTATTTAGTGGAGCAGTTAGACAAATAAGCTGATGATGGCAAAAAGAAGTGGTTGGTGCTATAAGGAAATCAGCGAATGATCTGTTCATGGCATTTTTTTTTATCCCAAGAATAACTGCTAGCTAATACTTGACTCAAGAATCTGGTTCTACATTTCCAACCCTCTCTATAATAACATCTTAGATTCACAAGATTAACTCAAGTGAAGCCCCACAGACCCCAATCACCAATTCATGTCAAACTTAAAAGCAAATAGCTTTTCTATTTGAATGTGCAAAAACAGGCACTAAGAACCACCACCGTTCAAATTCTTCTGACATAATTTCAAAGACTAGAATAAAAATATACTCTTGATTTAACTCTACCTTTCCATGAAGCAGCCAGAGAATTAATTCCACGAAGAGGACTACAGAAAACATTGTAATTGACTAACCATCATCCATGTCTCCCCTTGTAAACAGAATCTCAGTTCTATTTGGAACAGCGATGTGTACAGCCCATGGTACTTTGTGAGATAATTACTTCCACAGATCCTTTCCTATTGAGGATACCATCATGGCATAGTGCTGTCAATGAAATTTCATGGAAATCTGCTGGAGAGGGAGGCTTCTGAGAGTTTTTCTATGTTTGTAAAAGGGACAAGAATAAGAAACGATGATCTCATCTAATCTCGGAAGCTAAGCAGGGTCGAGCCTGGTTAGTACTTGGATGGGAGACCACCTTGGAATACCAGATGCTGTAGGCATTTAAAAAAAAAAAAAATGAGAAAAGAGCTTTCTTTGTCTCTTCTTTCTTTTTTGAAAGCACATGAGATGTTTGGAGCTATGGCAACCTTGAAACAATGAGGAGACAAGAATAAAGACCAAAGCCAACATGCTAAGGATACAGAGAAAAAAGAACCTATATTCTTGGTAACATTTTAGAGGAATTGGATGATGGACTGCCTGTCCTAAATTTCTGTGAGGTAGACATTACTCGTCCCTATGGTTTAAGCTACTTTCAAATCCCTATTATGTTATTTGCTGCTGAAAGCATTTCTAATGCAGATAAAAGTCTAGCTTATTCATTTCTCTAGCCTTAGTACTAAGAACAGTGGCTGACCTAGTAAGTGGTCAGAGGATATGTTTTGGAAGAATAAATAAAAAATGAATGAGTTTTAGATTAGATACTAAGCATCATATTTAAATTTGCAGGTGGTAAAGATGTTTTATTAATTTTATATTGAATTTTTATTTTGAGTATAATTTCTCTGAAAACAATGTGCAATGTTAGTTTTTTTGCTTTACACTGCTATTGTCTTGCTAACACAAATCTCACATTTGTTTACCCTTGAACACATTGCAGAAAGGAAGAGAGACCTCTCTTTAATCCCAGAAAAATCAATCTTGATTGGTCCAAGCCAAACATGAAAGTTTCGTACCCTTCACACGAAGAATAATTTATGCCTGGGCAAGAGAAGCAACACTGGCCAATGGGGACTTTGGAGAAAGGTATTTTTGACTAAGAAAAGATGGTACAAGGAAAGAAATTATCCTCTTTTCAAGTCCTCACCAATGTCAGGATCTGCAGCAGCCATCTTGCCAAAATGAAGGATGAAATTTGAGGACTAAGCCACCACACTAAGAATGAGAGCATAGAGAGATGAAAAGAATTTAGGTCCTTAATGACATGGTTGAGCCAATCCAGGAATCAAACTGTTTCCAAACTCCTTGCCATATGATAAAGATACTGCTGGTAAAGAATCACTGGAAATCACTTTATTCAAATGGAACTTTAAAATTTTTAATAAGGAATATGCCTTAAGGTATTACTTATTTTAATATGAGTGAATAATAGATAAAAGAATCAGTGGAAAATCTGTTAAATAATAATTTTTGTTCTTCTGTCCACATCTTCTGTCAACTGATCCTATTCTTGCTTAAAGTTTGCAAAGCACCAGACCAAAGACATAGCAAATAAATAGAAATCTCTGCTGAGCTCTGATTCTTGATCTCTTCTGTGAACACTGTGCCCTCTGACTTTTTATCACGTGTTTCTTCATTTTGAAGTGCCTTTTCTGCAAGTTGTCACACCAGTGAAAATGTCTCTATTTCTAGGCAAACCACTGAATCGTTATGTCTTGTCATTAGCCATTTAGCATCCTTAATGTTGTGTGACTAATTAAATGAAGGACTTCTGCTGAATAACTGATTTATTTTAATAGCATTCCTGAAAAGTATTGATAAAGGTACAGAGATGTTTTAAAATGTTGAAAAGTTTAAGCCACATAGCAACGTTAAGTTGTGACATTTCTAAAACATGACATTTACTTGTTTGTTGATTTATTCATTCACATTCACACGTTTTCCCTTGGTGTTAGAAAAGCAAAGATCTAGGCAGGCATAAGAAAAGTTAAAAATCCTCGCAAGCTAGGCAGAGACAAGAACCTGAATAAAACTGAAGCTAAAAAAGCGAGAATAACAAATTAAGCTTTATGAAAA
>NW_006494614.1:27903403-27909371 GCF_000325575.1 Pteropus alecto | reverse complement strand
GAAAGAAGGAAGGAAGGAAGGAAGGAAGGAAGGAAGGAAGGAAGGAAGGAAGGAAGGAAGGAAGGAAGGAAGGAAGGGAGAGGGGAAACTTAATTCATAATGTGTTATATGATTTAGATTTTTACTCAAGTAAGATATTAGAGAATCACCACCAAAATGTAATAATTTTCAAATAACTTAGAAGTAGTATAATCTGATTTATTCTAAGATGTGCTAGTATCAACTTAAAAATATACCTTTGGAGGAAAAAAATCATAAAAATACTGTATTATTATGATATTTTCCTCTAGTAAATCATTTTTCTATTTATTCTTATTATCCCTAAAAAAAACACTTTTTTTATTATCTTGTTTAAAATCTAAACCATCAATAGAATAGCAAAGCATACTTTAATGACGTTTAAACCTGTTGCAACCCTGAACCAATAGAGCTGAAAATAAGATTTTAATCTGTCAGCCAGGCAATTTTCTAAACCTGTCACTAAATTCTCTGAGTCCATCTATTCAAAAGATCAGTAGAAGTAAAGGCTTCATTGCACAAGTTGATACCAGTGCTCTGTCCTTTGCCAAGAATCTTGGTAAAATAAAGGATTCATTGTTTAAATAGATTGACCTAGAGATTTAGAAAGTCATTTTACAATTTATAATAATTTAGTTGAAGAGATAGAATAAAGACAAATAACTGTTTTAAGGTAAAAGCACGTTAGAGTAGTGCTTAAAGTTTCTGAAGTTTGATAGATCTGGGTTTGAACCCTGGCTCTACGAACTGTGAGATCTTAGTAAGTCAATTTAACCTCTCTGACTCAATTTCTCCATTGGTAAGATGGGAATAATAATAGCTCAAATTCGGCAGACTGCTGGCTGTCTCTTAATACCCATTCTTCCTTTCTTCTTTAGCAGTAAAATCTTAATTTTTAGCTAAGTACACAAATGACTGAAAAAGAATCTCTTACAAGTAGGTGTGGTTATCTGTCTAAGTTCTAGGATATATGTGGAAATAGTATGCAGATAGAATCACTAAAGAAAGGGAGTGTGACCTCCTCGTCCTTCCTTCTTCTTACAGCTGGAATATGGACATGATGGCAAGAGTTCTAACAGATTCCTTTGTCTGTGAGGTAACCTTAGGTATAGAGGCTATATATGCCAGAGGTATAAGACAGGAAGAGATTGGATTCCTGCCATCATGTCTTATCAGCCCTGCACTGGCTACTTTTGGAATACTTGAACGGGAAAGAAACATAAACCATTTGACTTAAGTCATTGTTTGTGGGTATTTAATTCTCTGTCTGTGTTAGCCCTAATCCTAATTGATAATACTACCACAAAGAAAAGTTTTGAAAATTAAATGAGATCATATGTCAGTTATATAGTAAGTGTACAACAAATGGTACCTGTTATTAATTATTATTATTATTATTAAAAGATAATATTATGAAAATTTGTTACTAAAAGATAATATTATAAACGATAATATTCAGAAGAATAAACTATATCTGAAAAAGCTTACCTTTCAGACCAGTAGCATTAGGAATTATAAAAACATCTATAAAAGGATAAACTCTCTCCTGGGAAGTAACTTTTTATGTTATTAGAAAAAATTACATGCCATAAAGAGGTTAAACAGATGTGGAATAGCTCCTAATCCTCATGGTAACCATATATTTTCTTACACCAAGTGGTACCTAATGTTCTAAGTCTGAAGGACCCTGAATTTCAATGAGAAATTTTAAATGGAAAAAGATATGTACATGGGGTACCCTGTAAAGCGAAACCTGTGACTGCTGATAGATCTGATGACCACCTCCATTAACAAGAACAGTACTGTGCACAAATGAAACAATTTTAGAGAGGTAAATAACTTCTAAAAACCCAAAACAAGGAATATTACTTACTATATATTTAATAATGTAATATATAATAAACGTACGTAGATACATATTTATTATCTGTAGTAATACATAATAAATATATACATGATTTCTGCATCAGAAATTGTCAAGAATAGTTTGCAATTACATAATATGTATCATAGATGTTGATGGAGAATTTGAAAATACAGGGACAGCCTCCCTCCATCCCCAATCTTAGATTATGTCCAAAATAATATCACAAAATTATCTATTAATGCAACCCAATAGTTTTTTTAAAGTATTCATTGACATGATTTTAACCTCTTTTTCATAACTCTACTGTTCCCAGAGCACCTCATAGACTGTTATTTTATTTCCCCTAATAATTGCAATACCAATTCTGTTGGTTTTATTTATTTTTTTGGTTACTTATATCTAAATGCACAGCCTAGGTATCTTGAGGCCCTGGCAAAAAAGGTAGGAATAAATTTTATAACCGCTAAGTATAAAATTAGCATTTTAGGCATACTCTTTGCAAAGAAAGACCTAGCAATAGGATCTAACAATGATAAAGATAATGTCCATACTATCTTGGTAAGATAATGTCTATCTTACCAAGATTCATGCTTTTTTGAAATTGAGACCAAAAAAACAAGGATGTAGGTATCACCATAAAAATTTTATAAGTAAACAAATGTAATATTCGGTGGTGTTAAATAACTTGACCAAGGTCACCCAGCTTGTGAGCAGCCCAACCAGGATTTAATTCTAGATCTTTTTAACTTTAAGCTAGGGCTCTTTCCAGCAAGTCATTCAGCCTCTGCCATGCACTAAAGGAAAGGATAAAAGCAGGATTTTGCCTTTAATACTTGCAATAATAATGCAATAATTATGAATGTACCTGAGAAGTTGCAGAAAGAATAAAAAAGAAACTCGACATTGGGAAATACCCATTAAGAGATTTCAGATTAAAGAAAAGCTATACTTAAGGACCAATATGTTTTGGAATTCAGTATCTTTCAGGTTTTAGAAAGAAAATAGGATACATACACTATGTATTACTACATACTTCCAGCAGGAGTTGGATAGTGCCCCATTATCAAATACATTCATATTTCTAAAGTGAAGCAAATGAATATTTATACTAAGAATGATAAATAAAGACGATAAAAGTCACGCATCAGTGCAGAAGTTTTCATTGTTAAATGATTTCAGGTCCAGTCAGGTCTTGAGTTTCTAAAATACTTCCTCTTTTCATAGCTTTTTTGGATTTCATAATTTCAGTAAGGAACACGGACCTTTACTGTGTCCTGTCTTACCAGGTGAGGGAAATACTAATGATAAACCGACTGACTTATTAGAACTGACTTTCCGCTAACAGAGAGAAGAACCACATATGCCAAGTTTGTCCCATATACTTGTCACAAGCTTGTTTCCTGCTTTGTGACTCAATTACAGTCCATTATGTGACTCAATGGAATTAAAAAGTAGGCAATGAAAATGAAATACAGGTCAGTCTACTAAAATCCAGGTAAGCTATTAATAATCATGTGTGACTGTTCTAATTCAATGCCAAAACTATAGTTAACTTCCAACTTTTACACTTAATTTGCAAATAAACAATTGAGAAAATTAGGCGGTACTATAAATAGAATATTAGTCCCTGAAATTCAACCATTAAGTTCCATCCTGTTCCGATTAAAGACATTTGTTATCATGCTTTACTTTGACAAAGGCTCTTGAAATGAACATTTAACCCATTAAAATTCAGCAGATAATCATTTCTACCCTAACTACATAAACCTATGTAGTGATTTAATGTGTTATTATCTGCCATCTGTTGAAGAGCCTCTATATCTGGATCCAACATTTTTTAAAACTACGAATAAATTTACAAGTAAGCATATAGTTATTAAATAAAACTTTATCACTGGATCTCTTACATCATTTTACTTTAGTATTATATGATATTTTTCTTTCTTCTTCTGTGTCCAATTCTTTTTATTTTCATTCATCCTTGATCGTACAACTAAGAATATTTTCCCATTAGATATTTATGTGACTCTTACTTTTAAATGTTGAAAGATGTCAGCTTCGGTCTTCAGATTTATCAAAGTTGCTAAGAACTAGGAAAAATACTAAAACACTAAAAATGAAAGTAGATATCTGAAAAAGATTTGGGCACAATTGTTCCCCTCAATAATCTTGTGACCTGTGTTTATGATATCGTTGTCAACATGACAATGGTTACTATTGTTTTTGAGTTTTTGCCTTGTAAATAGGTAGTAAATAGATCACTTAACTAGACCACGTGCCCTTGAGAATGTGCTAATGACAATCAGTTTTAAACAGCACAAGAAAAGAAAAAACAGCAAATGCTTTTTCAATTATTGCACAGAAAATAATGTCTGGCTTGTTATATCCTAACTTAAAATAAATCAACATTATTTTTTTTTTCAGGATTCGATTCAGGTGTTTTTTGGTTTTTTTTCCTCAATCTAATTCTTTCAGAAGTTCATAGAACATCAGAAAGAGGCAGCCACCCTTCTGCGTAGAAATGAACGAAAGTAGCTAATTATATAAAAAAACAGAAGACATAAACAACACCTGTAAAAAGAGTAAATGACAAATGGCTGAATGCCATAACTAAGTTTTAGAAGTATTAGCATTAATCATCAAAATTATTTCTTTCCTAAAAAAACATAGTATGGAACAAATAGAGTATATTTTAGAAATTACCCCTTGACCTGTATAAATTATGAAATAAACAGATGTACCCACCCGTTCACTGCCTCTCCTGCAGTAACTCATTAACAGTTTAAATTATGCTCACCCACTTTCTGGCTCCACCATGCCCTTGTTGATTTTTCTAGTATCTGTGTGCAGAATGAATTCCAAATAACTTTCAAGCTAGTTTTCAGCGAATAGATAACTCTAAAATTTATATTATGGAGCACTTAGGGACAGACTGTTTGGCCAATGGGAAGCTTATAATAAAATTTATTAATTCAATTCTCGGATTATTTCGGTGGAATAATCGATGGCTAACGAGTACTGATTTGTTCAGGGGCACACACTCATTTAGCAGCAGAGCCCGGACTACAGCTCAAGTCATCTGACTCCCTCTCCAGTGCTCTTTCCCACGGGCTCCTTCAGATCATGTTTCATGAATTTGATCACATCACATGGGCAGAACCTTTGTTAAGTAGGCGGCTACATCCTTTGTCTTCCGCATTTGGCTCTTGAAATTCCTTATCTCAACCCTACATTTATGCTTTTCCAATTTTATGAAATTTTATATCACATTTTCTCCAAAGCATTTTAAGAGCTATACTGAAAATTTAAACTATTGTTTCTGCTATTTATTTGAATTTGTCTCAGTAATTTACACAGTTATAAGGATAGGAGGTTCAAAAACCATATAGATAATGTAAATGGGATCATCACTTATTTGCTAAAAAAATTCTAGTGAGAGAAAAAGATGATAAACAACAAACAAACAGTCCATGAAGTAGATAATACACATTAAGAGACCCTAGTTACAATTCAGATGAAATAGGCTGAGGTGTTGTTGAGTTCTTTGTCACTCTCAACAGAACTGTTTCCATGACAAGTGAAAAGCAATGTAAAGTGCTTCCTCTTTGAGGTCAAAAAGGACTCTATGAGTATTCCCTCAATTATATTATTTGTTTCAGTTAAAGGAACACAATAGTAATATAGCATAAAATAGTGTAATAGCCAGAAAACAAATATTTGCTGGTGTATTTACTCGGAGTTAGTATTCCTGGACAGTGGAGGCAATACAATGATGCTGTTAGTTACAGAGGAAGATTCAGTGCAATGGGTCCACTTCAACTACCATGTAAGGGCATTCAGACATTGAGGGAGTTACATGATCTCCTTTCTAAGATTCAGAATCATCATAAAACAACCATAAAAGAAGAGGTGAGGGTTTTTACTGTATTTCATCATTTGCTATGTACTTTCTCAGGTATTGTATATAATATATTTATAAATGAAATCCCATCTCGATCTACAATAACAAGACCAAGGCATCTTTCCTATCCAGCTTCCTGCTAAACAGGGGGTACGAGAGGGAGAATGGAAACTAGCAGGAAT
>NW_006494614.1:27877581-27903339 GCF_000325575.1 Pteropus alecto | reverse complement strand
CCTTCCAGTTTTCTTGCTATTCCTGTCAGTGTCACCCAGCTGCAGCTCTTCACCTCAGCACTTTCAGGTAGCAGTTGGTTCCAGTTTCCACTTTGTTTCTGTCTCCCAGAACCAGCCCCAAGTCGCTCCCTAAGAGCACCAGTATCTTCTGAAATCTGGGTCCCAGATCTCTGAGTTCCTGAGGCACCAGCACCATCCAGACAAGCTTCTTCACTTCAGAGGACTGGATTCCTCCAAGTTTCTAGGATCTAACAACCCAATCTTTTCCCCTTGCCTCCATCAGGCCTAGTGGTGGTAACTGTTTCCTGAAAGTACTCTCTTTTTGTTAGGTTTATTCCTTTTTGCCCTGTTAGTCTTCCACCATCTATATAACTGATTCTTTATATAAATTCTCTCTTAAAATAACTGGTGTGGTTTCTTTTCTCCTGACTGATGCAAACATTAAAGCTTGAATGCTAGTGGCTTGGAGGATTAAGGAGACAACCATAATCCCTTAACCAAGGGATCTGTCAATTATCAATTGTTCAAAGTCCTCTTTTAATAAAAGACTGGTACTAAAAACTTCAACTACTACATTTTACTGCCTTAAGAAATTTCCAGAAGTTTTGGGCTCCAGATGAGCATATAACAAAAGTCGAAATTCTATTAGCAAAAATGAAAAATTTTTACATAATCTTTCCCAGATTCAGAGTTAATCCAGTTCTATATAAGAGCAACCCACTTATGAGCCTATAAGCAAAATAAAAATTTTTAAAAAATATTTTTTCCTTCTTAAGGGCTTCATAGGAAGCATTATGTTCGTTATCTGCAAGACAAAGATGAAATGTTGGGCTTATATTTGAAGCCATTACACTCACGTCAATCATCTTCATTAGGGCTCTGCCTCTACCTGAGCTATATGTGAATTCCTGCCCCCTTCTCTTGGCTCAGGCAGTTTTCTCAGGCTGGGAGTTCTCACTGAATATACAGATCCTAGAGCAGTGCACAAACTGGGAACTCAATACATGTTGGAACTGGCTTCCATTGCCTTCCTTCTACATTAAACCTTCCTCAGGATTACGTTGTTTTGAACTGCCATAATAGTTACTTTATGTTTACATTTTACACACATAATTGTTATCTTGTTAATCACTTGTGTGTATGTCTAATTTTCTCCCTCCTAGATTATAAATTCTTTAAGGACAAACCATATATCATATATTCTTGTATCCTCTCAGTGCCTTGCAGGCCTTGCATAGAATAGTGACTGATAAATATTTGCTGAATGAATAAATGATCTATGAATGGTCACCTACTTTTTTTATGAGTCATTCCTTTCTCCTCTACTATACTGTAGATGTTTTAAATTTTTTTGCAAATGTGAAGGACATAAATAATATCCAATATGTTTTATATTATGTCCATGGTATTACAATTTTTTATTTGTCTATATCTGCATAGTACTTTTCCATACATTAACTGTTTAAATTTTGGTATCAACTCTGTGGGACCATTCTCCATTTTAACCAAGGAAACTGAGGCTCCAAGAACTTATGTGACCTTGTTCAAGGTCACATAATGAGACAGCGATATTCCTGGAATTTGACAAGGGCTCTTTTCACACACATTGCCTAGACTCTCAGGAAGTTGGTGCTTAGACAACGATGATGACAGGGATGAGCTCACCTGACAGACTGCTATTCTTCCTCTGCTGAGCCTAGCTCCAACACCAGGAACAACCTAAGAGTGACTCACAATTCCCAGCAGCCGTGCCAGTTCATGTGCTATGATTCTGACCATAAGTGAAACGATCAAGCGAGGGAGTCAGATTTCTGCTAGATTTAGAAAAGCATCTATGTGTTCATGAAAGGAACCCGATGGGTTGTTGATAGTACCACGGCTCTTGGATCCCCATTCACCCCCTCACCCCAGCCAGGTACATGGCTATGGGAGGAGGAAGGTGGGCAGCAGAGAGGTAAGTGTGACTTCCCCATGTCCCCCTCATTCCAATCTTAAAGCTAGAGTGGTCTCTGGGTAACCCAATTCTATATCTTGGTTCATAAAGTCTAGTGAGCCACTGAAAGTCTTACTGGCCCACAAAATTGCAAACACACCAACAACATAGAGGGTTATAGTGCAGATAGTTTGAGCACAATGTATATATTTTCTGCTTCTGTGGAGCTCTCTGAAAAATAGGATTAATATACATATTTGGTGGTACTCTCCACAGAGGTCTTGTAGTGAAGAACATTTAAGTAAAATATTTGTTAATAATGTTACAGAGCTTTCAGATAATTTCCATAGGTACCCAGGTTTTCTGTAGTCTCAAAAATATCGTAATTAATGTCTACTTTTCCTCCATATAATATTTGATACGTAAGATGGCCTGATTGCAAGAGAAAGATTAGAACAAAGATCAATCCTGGTAAAGCCTGATTTCTACATCGGTTCAAGTAGATAATGTCTCCAAACTTTTAAGCAGAACTGCCCAGGTTGTTTTGCCTTTCTCACCCCTGCCCCTCCTTCTTTGCCTTCTCTTGCCTTGCCTGCTCGTTTTCCTAACCACCTAGTCCTCCCGCTCTTCTTCTCTCCCTTCTAATTCTCTCCCCTTCCTTTCCTTTTGTAGAAGAGGGGCTTAACCTTTTGAGAAATTGCTTCATTTGTTGCACTTTCTCTAAAGCCTGGTCTGAAGAGTCAATCCTGTTTGCATAAAATACAAGTTAGAAAACTAAACGTTTCATGAACCGTGAGTGGAGGGGAGACATAAGTTTTATTGCACAATCCATTGTCCCCAAGTTAATGCTATCAACAGAGAACTATGTACAGTTTTTCTGAGTAATTCCTCATCTGCCTACATGCTATACTGGTGAAATATATGCTTAAGAGAAGTTGACAGAAATTCAGAGGACTAAAAATTATAAATTAAGCATAAAAATAATTCTGTAGTTATTGAAAATTAGCATTTTCATTATCAGAGAAATATGATATTTTGCCATTATAAGTGATTATAATTTAGCTTTCACCAATATTTAGGTGCCTTTATAGGATTATGATCAATATTTCATATTCTGACAAAAAGATTAGAATCATGAAGATCAACTGTTGCTGGACACAGGGCAAGGATAATAAGTGTCAATTCCTGAAAATAAACAGAAAATCAATCCAAACAAACTGGCAGAAAGAAGTCAAATTGGAATTATGTAAAATGGTGTAATGATGAAATGCAGTCATTGAAACAGCCATGAGGTTAATTTACTTAACACTCTTTTTCATCCACTGGAATCAGTAGATTATCCCAAGGTGAAGAAAAGGTATAGGTGTAACATTGTAAGAGGAGAGCTGTGAGACATAGCTACAGACAAAGCCGGCCTGAGAAAAAAATAGCACAAAGGCTAAATATTGAGTTTATATGGTGTTACTGTAAGGCAGCCAGGAAAGATTTGCCATGCCTTTTATTCTTAAGTCCATAGTTTAAATGAATGGTCCAAGAAAATACTACAAGTTACCTTGAAGACTCAGGCACCCAGACACAAATGGCTGCCTCATACTGCCAAACAGACTATTTGCTGCACAGCTCCAGGGGACACCATTCACGTAGACGATGATGTGAAATGTGGAAGCCTTTCTGTGATGAACTGCTCCGTTATCTAGAATTAGAGAAAAAAGTAAGCTATATGAGTAATATATATCATAAATATAGATGTGTACATATGTGTATATATAAATATATAAAATATGATGATTTTTTAAAACATAAAACATGGATGTAGAAAAATGATCAAAAGAAGCTACACCAAAATAATAAAATTTCCGTAAGTATTCCTAAAATTCACTTTTTCTTATTCTTAATTTTCTGTATTTTCACATTGAATAAATAAGTAGCTTTTTAGTAAATTAACAGTATTTAATAAATTAATGGCTTAAAACATCCAACGTTATGAAGTGTTAAAGATGTAAGGATTAGAATGATCTCTATATAGATGAAAAATTCTTTAGAGAAATTGGGCACTATTGTTCACATGTGTTTACATTTTAAACTAGTTTTGCATTTTAAACTATTCAATTAAATATAAGGATTAGCTTTGCTTCTGAAAGCCCTAATTCGATTATAAATACTAAAGAGCCTGTATACTGCACACCCAAAAGTAAACCTGGTTTCAAGCAGAGTTCCCTCAGCTCTGAGGTTCTCTCAGTGCTGCCACCCTCTTGAATTGGCCGCAGTCTAGACCTCAGACCTGCCAACAGCAACTGGGGCCACGGTGATTTCTGGTTTACAGCCAATGGAGAGAGGGATCGTCCACCCTTAAACCAATCACAAGCAAGAGAAGGGGATTGGTTTGTTTTAATTGGATTTCCTGTGGACCAATAATCGCTATTTCACTGCTGCATAGCGGGGAATGGGTAGAATCAAGGACAAATACAGGTTTTCTGAGGCACAGAACTTATACAATCTGAGAGTTCTCTTTAAACAATGAAAAAAGTACAAATTCATTATGAAAATGAATATTTATTTAAAATAAAAACAAATTTTAAATTTTTAAAAAGATGCAAAATGCCATAAACGCAACAAAATCCAGAAAAGAGAACATAACATATTTTCCTACTACATCTGGTACTGTGCAAGCTCCCTTGGATCAAAGTTTACTCTAATTCAGGAGAAAATGGTTTTCTGAGGGCAATCGACTATAGAGCTTCTTCATCTGATAGATTTCTCTACTGAGAGGAAGGAATGTCAGAGCAGTCACACAGGGAGCCTAAAATTGGGGTCGAAGTCAGTTCAACCAGTATTTATAAAACATTCATACATAACATTGTACCAAGTACTACAGGCACTAGAGGCATAGGTGTGTTTTCTGTGGTTAAAGGAAGATTTAGAAGGGTTAAAGACACAGCAATAATATGTACTCTCTTCCTTAGTTAAATAGTAAATAAGTTTTACTTATTTCATACTAAAATTAGTGGCATTTGCCAGTTACATGTGTCTTTACAATTTCTCCAAGGCTAATATAAGATAAATTGGACAGTAATAAAAATAAATATAGAAATATTTATAAAAATAAGTGTGATACCCAGGGCAACATCACAAACACCCTCAGAATAGGTTTGGTGAGTTAATTACAAGGTCTGTGCTCCAAACACATCAAAGGATCAGAAAACTGACGGCCTTCCAGAACATAATAGCTAGTTAAAAATCAACATATATGTTTATTTTTGGCACAGGTTATTTTATTATTTTGCTTTGCTAGTATTTGAAAGCCAGTCACAAAGATTTAAGGATATCTCTTAACTTTGCTGAGAGAGTAAAATATATTAAAAGATTGTATTAAAACAGTAAAATTAGAAAAAATCTGAACCCAGGAAACCCATGGGAAACAAATCCTTTATATTTTATCCCCATAGTTTTATCCAGTTTTAAAGGTAATCTATGAAGAATTTACAATGTTTCCCTACTATAATATGTGTTAACTATGTTTTATCCTCAAGGATAATAAATGCTCTAAAGAAATTTTCTGCTCTATAGAAAATCAGTATCACTACAAGAAAAAGCAAGCTTAATTATTATTCATTATAGTATTTATATATCATTTCTTTTTAAACAATAGTAATAAATGCAATGTTTGGTTATATAAAGTATGGAATGGTAGTAATAGTATAGGGCCTTTTTGTAACTGAAGTCCTTCTGCCCTGCCACCCCCAAAGCACTCTTGATTAACAATTCTCCTCTGATAATGATAATGGAAATAAGAAAAAAATCTTGGGTAGCACTACTTATACCAGACAAAATAGACTTTAAAACAGAGGTTATAACAAGAGACAAAGGAAGACCCAGTAATCCCACTTCTGGGTATTTATCCAAAGAAACCAAAATACTACTTTGAAAGGACATGTGCATCCCTATGTTCGTTGCAGCATTATTTACAATAGCCAAGATAAGGAGGCAACTGGATAACAATTAACAATAAAGAAGAGAATATTACTCAGAATATTATTCAGCCATAAAAAGAATAAAATCTTGCCATCTTCAACAACATGGATGGACCTAAAGGGTATCGTGCTGAGTGGAGTAAGTCAGACAGAAAAAAAGACATATACCATATGATTTCACTTACATGTGGAACCTAAAGAGCAAAATAAACAAATACACAAAACAGAAACAAACTCATAGATACAGAGAACATTTTGAGGGTTGCCACACTGGAAGGGGTTTGGGGGTGGATGGGTGAAAAAATGGAAAAGAATTAAGAAATATAAATTGATAGTTACAAAATAGTTATGGGGATGTAAAGTATAGCATAAGGAATATAGTCAATAATATTATAATAACTATGTATAGTGTCAGATGGGTACTGGATTACTGAGATGATCATTTTGTAAGTTATATAAATGTCTAATCACTATATTGTACACCTGAAACTAATATAATATTATGCCAGCTATAATTGAAAAAATAAAAATTATTTTTAAAAATAATAAATAAAAAAATTAAAATAAAATGAGAGCTTTCGAAGACTGAAGATGATAAAGTAAAATGAATTAAAGAAAATATGTTTTTAATTATTCTAAAGTTTAAAAAGTAGTTTTAAAAGGGAGGGTGGCAGTATTTTGGGGGCAAGACAAAAGTCACCTAACACAGTGGTTTTTAAGTTTCCACTGGAGCAAGGAATCTCAAAATGTGGTACTGGGCCAACAGTATCAGCATCCCTTGGGAATTGTTAGAAATGCAAATTATCAGGCCCCATTCCAGGCCTACTGAACCAGAAACTCTGGGGTGGGGCCCAGAAATTCTGTTTTAACAAAGCCCTACAGGTGATTCTAATGCACGATAAAGGGGAGAACAATATTAAATAACAGCCTGGAACTTTTAAAACTACCAATGTCCCTTCCAGGACCCACACCAATTAAATCAGAATTTCTGGAGATGGGGCCTTGGCCTCAGCATGATTTTCAACACTCCCCGGGTAGAGAATCACTGCCTTAGAGAGCCCTCTTCACCCCAGAGAAGGGAGCCAATTGGCTGAGCTCCAACACTAACCCTCCTTCATTTTTTTGATTTGAAACTTAAACTAGTTTGTTTTACTTCTTTTCGATGAAAGCTTTTCTTAAAAGAAGTGCAAAAACCAGGCTGAGTATAATCGAGACTGTTTTATTCTATTTAAATCCATTAACACCTTTGTCAGTGTATCAAACTGACAAAACCCTACAGCTTCATTTTTGCATGTATGGAAGGGAAGAGGGGAGGGTGACTATCATGACCATGGTTCACAGTGAGGACTCCGCAATAGCCAAGAATCTGGAGAAAGGACCTTGATCGTAGTGAGGGGAGGGTAAGAGATTCTTACCGTAGGAATATAGGCAGGCCCAGACAGAGGTTTAAAAGAACAAAAAGTGGAATGGCATCACAGACAAACCTCATCTGCATTAATCAGAGTTTACTTGAGGTTAGCCTTGTAGAGCCAAATGGAAATTAGTCAGATGTAAAGATAAATTACCTCTGAAATTATTTTGCAAAATAGTGGGGAAAGTTTTCAAAATTTGCTGACATTAAATGTACGTGCAAATTTTCATGCACTTATCTCAGCAGGGTTGTGCTCAATCATCACCATTAAAGGTTCTTTGGAATATGAGCGAGGGTGTTAACCAGTAGGAAAATGACTGATTATTCAAGAGATGGTGTTTCCCAGGTTTCCAGTTGGGACTCAGTATCAAGTGAGACAGAACCCTGCTAGTTTTCTACTAGATTTTTAACACCGAGTTTTCAAAAACTTGTACTGAAAGTTTAGCAAACATTGTTAGGGGGATTTCCATTCTTTATTCAAAAAAAAAAAAAAAAAAAGATTAGACATGCAAAAAAATAAGGCTGAATAATTTATTGATTCAATTATAAAAGGTGAATGGCGGATAATCTAAGTTACAAGAAATTGGTGGAATTTTTATTAGATTAACTTTCAATTGAAGACATGCAGTGATGAAGATACATGTCCCAGTATTCAAGCTGTAGCATTGCATAAACAATAAATAATTTAAAAGATTTTGAAATTTGATCCAGACATATAAAATACTGCAGATACCAAGAGATGTCATGCAAAGAATAAAAAAAATTTTAATAGTTGAGAAAAAATAAAAATAACTAGTTGGTGGGGTTCTCAAGAGTATAATTTTTTTTTAAATTTTATTATATTAGTTTCAAGTATACAATACATTAGTTAGATATTTATATAGTTTATAAAATGATCCCCCTGATTGCTCTTTCTCTCCTCTGGCTCTCTACCTAGCTGATACATTAATGCTAACCACATCCCCTATGCCATGTTCCCCATCCCCATGACCATCTATCAACTACTAATTTGTACTTCTTTAAGCCCTCACCCCTTTCTCCCAGCCCCCCAATTCCCTCCCCTCTGTCTTTTAAGATAGCATAAAAAAAGTGTGCTTTAGTTTTTTCTTACAACAATAGTAGACTTGTTAGAACACAGATTGCTGGGCTCTACTCTCAAAGTTTGAGTCCAGAGTTCTGGAGTGTAGGCTGATTTTGTACTTCTAAACAAGTTCTCTGGTGGTGCTGATGTTACTGCTCTGGGGGCCACACTTTGAGAAGCACTGATTTAGAATACCTAGTAAATGCTAACATGTACAATTTGTTAAAATTACATATCACATAAGATTTACAAAGAGATAAAAAATAAGTCAATAAATATACTTGACTCATCACTTAACCTAAGAAATTAAACATACAATGCACATGAAATCCCCTACATATCTTTTCTGATTCTATTCCTCTTCTAACTTCAACCATAGGGGTAATTATTAGTCTTCATGTTTTATCATTATTCTTTATGGTTTGCCAAGAACTACTGTAAGAAATCTAAAAATAAAGTAAGAAAAGAATATTGGCAATTTCAGAAGAAATTCAAAAGGTCAGCAAATACATGAAGACATGTTTGAACTTATTAATAATCAGAGGAATATGTTTTTTTTTTAAAAAAAAACTATTAAATAACACATTATAGTAATTGTATGGGCAAAATTAGGAAGCCGGGTGATGCCATCTGTTAGAAAATTTGAGGTGCAGAGAGACAGGAAGGTTTGTGCCTATTGATGAAAAAGCACATTGTTGCAGACTTCTAGAAAGCAATCTAGAGTTTCTTGGTCAAATCAATATAGGTATATACACTGTGCTCCCTGCAATATCCTTCCTGACTGTTCATCTCTAAGAAATTTTGCATATCCAAAAGAAGATCTGTTTAAAGATTGTGATGGCAGTCAGAGGCAGTCTGGATTCCGTGAGTGGGAAAAGAATAAACAAAGTGTAGTGGGAGCAATTACTCGAACTACCTAACATCCAGCAGTTAGAAGAAACGGAACACTGGATGTACACATAGAAACGCAGACCTAAAAAATCTAGTCCTGGTTAAAGAAAAACTTAGACACAAAATGAGATTTCTATCACAATACTATATGTACATATTTTTGTTCCTAAACTATTTGAGAGTAAACGGCAGATGTGCTGCCTTTAACCTTTTAGCGTCCTAAAACCCGAGTCCTAATAACAAGAATGTGAGCATTCTCTTACATAACTGCAGTGCAATGATCAAAATCAAGAAATTAGCACTGATACAATAATATTAGCTAATACACACATTCACATTTCTCCAATTGTCTCAATAATGTTGTTTATAGCAAAAGATTTTCTTGGGTTATAGACTGCATTCAGTTGTCATGTCGTGTTATGTTTGCTTCAATCTTGACAACAATTCAGTCATTTCTAATCTTTTATGACCTTGCCATTTCTAATGAGTACAAGCAATTGTTTTTAGAATGTAGCTAAGTTTGGGTTGTCTGATGTTTTTTTCATGATTTGATTTGGGTTATTCATACTTGGCAGGAATATCTCTGAAGTAATGTTTTTCTTTTCTGTGCATCCTATAATGAGGCACTTGATGTCAGTTTCTCCCATTACTGATGATAACTTTGCTCGTTTTGTTAAGATAGTGACTGCCAGGTTTCCCTCTCTAAAGTAATTACATTTTTCTTTGACATTAATAAGTGCCTCTGGGGGGATACATTGGGATTATATAAATATCCTATTACTTATTAAACATTCCCTTACTGGTTTTACCATACATTATGCTTCTTCCTTGAATTATTACTATGATAGTTGCCAAATGGTGATTTTCTAATTTCCTTTCTTCTACGTATACTAACTTACATTCTACCATACAGAAGGTCTTTTAAATTTCAAGCTCAAGATGTTTCAGTCTCATTTTGTATTTCCCCAGACGCAGCCCTAGAACCAGCCATTTCTCCAAGAAGATCTATTTCCTTTTAGAGGAGAATGCTTTTTAGAAACCAAAATCTGGACATTAGGTGTGTTCTAAATCCAACCTACATGCCAGTTTTCCTATGTTTTATATTTATAACTCCTCTTTTCTAACAGTGAGAAACCTAGTTCTATTATACAAAATATATTTACTTATTTGCATAATTCAAAAATATTCAGAAAGAAGTTTCAGAGTTCTAGCCATACTTCTGAAATAATCAAGTCTTCTAATTACAGTTTAATATTTAGTTTTTTGTCTTTGGGAAGTGTTCTTGAATAAAGAATGACATATAAAGATAATAAGCTTCCTGAACCAAGATGTGATCCCATATAACCATGTTTCCCTGCTGTCACAAGATCCATGTATCTAATTGACTCTTGATAATGATTTATTTAATGAGTAAGTGATCCAAATAGTTTTTGTTTTAAGACTCATAAGCATTTTGAATTGAAATAAAGAGTGATTGAAGAAAGAAACGTTATTCAGGAAGATATCACCAGAATTTAGTGTTTTAAAAGTTTTGGATTAAAATGGTAGTAGCTGATTTTCACCTGTTTTTCTGTCAAAATCTTTATTTGCACACTCTTCGCTCATTGGTATCACACTGGCTCTGCCCTGCTCAAATGCTAACTAAGAATAATCACAGTTGGAGAGTGCCCTGAAGGAGTCTGCAGTCTAGTAGGGTTGATGATCTACCATAAAGAGCCAAATTTCTTTCTATTACGGCCCCAAATTTATCTCCCTGTCTCCCTTCTTGCCCTTTCTAGTACCGTTTTAAAACTCGCAAATTTAATTTACGGCTTTCTTGCTTAAAACCATTTAAGGCTCCCCATTCTCTTGGGATATTTTTCATATTCCCGAGCCTGAGGTACAAATTCTTTCACATTCAGGGACTTGTTTATCCTGCCAAGCTTTCCTTATTTCTGTCCCCCATTTTCCTAGACTCACTTTTCTTCCACAACTCAGGCTTGAGTTGTCTCAGATTCAGTCTCAGATTCTCCTCTCTGATTTCCCTTAGCTCTTACTATTTCTCCTATTGTGACACTTTCTGTGTTACTGTTATTCATTTGTCCAACAACTATTTATTGAAAGGCAGTATTTTGTAGTGCTTAAAAGATGGAATCTGGAGCCAGACAGCCAGGCTTTGAATCCCTCCGACTTACTTGCTGGGTGATATCACCTTTCTGTGCCTCAGTTCCCTCAGTTGTAAAGTGAATAAAATCCTAAAACCTACTTCATAGTGTTATTGTGAGGATTAAATAAACTAAAGGATTAAGTGAACTAAAAGGCTTAGAATGGTGCAGGGTACCCACTAAGCACTTCAGAAATGTTGGCTATTCATAGCACTATTAATATATCCTCATGCTGCTTTTCCACAAATGGACTCTCAGCAACTTTGTCTCCATCGTAGCCTGTGAGCTACACAGAGCCTGAGACCATATCTTATTCTGCCTTGTCTTCTTGACACCCAGCACATCCCATGGCACATGGTAGAAATTCAGAAAGGCTTATTGAATTAAACAAACATACTCCTGATTTAATTATTATTAACAATAACAAATGTTAACAAGATTTGAAAGCTTAAAAAAAGTTTGAATTGGGAAATACGAACCACACACAAATAACCCACAATGATTGTTTTTGAATCTGTATAATTAGATCAAAAACCAAGGGCATTGTGGGCCCCTTCCTACATAGCTATTAACAGAGGTGTAAAAAACAGTTCTGCTAGAGATAACCTAATCAACTAGGGAAGGAGGTCCCGCCCCCTCAGGGATATAAAAGGAGCTGAGGGAAGCTTAGGTGATTGATTCTTTTGGAACTTTCTCCTGAGAGAAGTGAGCCTACTCTAAGAGAACACAGCTAGAGGGTGAGTATACCACACCAAACTGAGTGTTAAAAGGCCTTAAAGTTGAACTTTTCAGACCATAGAAACTGTTGACAGTTGTTTTCTCTTAGGAATGGGATCTAGAGTATAGGGTGGCTGGCTGGTTTTTAAACAAATCTACAGCGTTTGATTTTTAGCATTGTGTGCATGATTTCTTTTTCTATTAAAAAAAAAATGTTTCAATTTGTCAAGAAGTAATCTGGATCCTTCATCTCCAGATTATATATGTAATCATATTTTACAGCCCAAATAGTTTGAAATTGGGTCAGTCAATAGGACAAATATTTGACATCAGAACATCCCAGACAATTTGGGGAACTATGGTCACAACGTTTATATTTGGATTATCAATGGATTATCAAAGTTTGAAACCAGGCCAAGTAAGAGATATGTATGCTATATAATAATGTAATCTGGTAACCAGAAAGTTTAAAAATCGGTATTTTTATCATTTAAAAAAAATCAGTCAATCTAGTAATTGGAAGATGAACCATATTTTATTTTTTTAATAATCTAAAATTTTATTTTTGCTTTCGGAATCTAATTGTACACAATTGATTATAATTACCTGGACTTTTTAAAAAAAAATGTTGATAGTTTTTCTACAAAACACTGTTGAAAATTTGGAAGATTTAAAAAAGGATAAAATAGAAAGTATAATCTCCATACTCTTTACTGCTTCATAAATAGACACTGTATGCGTTGTGATATATTTCTTTCTAGGCTTTTTTCTAGGTACATACAAACATTTTGTTTCAAAACTAGGATTATGTTATATAACGTTCATTATTCTTGACATTGCTTTATGATCATGACTTCTTTCTTTTTGATGAATATTCTTGCAAAATAGTTGCATAGAATTCTTCATACAAATTTACCAGGTATTTAACTGGTCCTCAAAATTCAAAGTAGTGAGGAAAATAAGTTTTACTTATTTATTTCATACTAAAATTAGTGGCTTTAATTAAATGCAAACCATTTTTTCCCTCAAAGTATATGATTCAATTTCAAACTACGTATTTTGCCTAATCCCCAGTAATTATGTGATATGACAGTGAATGCAACCTCTTGATGATATCAAAGCTCTGCTTTAGAAGGCACTGTTGGTTACTTGAGTTTGGATAGAATCTGCTGGCCAATTGAATGGTTTTCATACATACAGTTTTGGTCTCCAAGCTCAATAATGAAGCCAAAGATCAACTTGCTTCCTTCTTATAAATAACCGATTACATGGGTGATCTAAAAATTGAAATTTTGTTAGCTAAAACAGGTTAAAGTGAATTGGCTTGAAATCTCACCATGTAGTTTAGTTGTTTTAGTGCCACAGTGTAGCAAAATTTGTCAATCTTTTCGTGTCACTAGTATATACTTTAGATCTTGATGCCCAACTAAGGAATCATAGCTAAAGAATGTACAGTTTACTAGTAAAGAATTGATGGCTTTGTCTCTTATTACATTAGAGGGAATTGGAATTCCATGTCTTTGTGTATATGAGCAAGAACAGTAAAGCATGATTTAAAATCCACACAGGTTGTAGAAGAGGGAAAAGGAGGAGGAAATTATGGTATGAACAGCTAAACAAAACTACTGCCCAATTTGGAAGTGTAATTTTAACAGAGCACAATTAATTTATTTTGACGCGGGTTACTTAAGCACTAATAATTGTAGTTATTTAAAGCATAAAATAAAAAACAATAGTAGAGCATCATAGTAATGTCACATCAGTTGTCTTATTTTAAGAAACCTATAGCATAGCCAGAAATTTCCAGTTATCAATCTAGAAATTTCAACAAACATAGACTATATTTATTTATTTATATATTTATTTGGTAATTCAGTGATTTAATTTTTTAAAAAAGCAGAATACTGCAACCACAAATATTCAGATCAACAGATGGTAGACTCCTCAGCAGAGTCAATAAAAAGACTGCAATTCTTTACAGCGGAAGTGTATTTAGTTACAATTCAGACTTGCAGTCTTTTTTTTTTTCTGACTATATTTCATTACGGTAGAATTTTTCTCTATTCTTGTCAAGATTCTGATCCCTCTGGCTAATCTCATTCATGTTCTTTTCATCCATTTATCATAACTCTGGAAGTATTTGGCCCAAAACTTGGGACCAGAAATTCTTAAAGCCTTTCTTCTAGACTACTATCCTTTAGTTGTCTTGACTTTATTTCTGTTCTCACATTCCAACCCCTCCAGGCAGAATTAGGCCTCACTCCTTCAGGATTCACATAGCACCCAACAGAACACATCTATTATACATTTTATTGCATGGTATTGTAACTGTTTTCACATGGGTCACTTTTGAGGACAACATCTTTTTCACGGTTGTATAACCACCTCTTACATCAGTGCCAGTGCATAGTAAACGCTCACAGAAATTTTGTCAGAATCATACAAGAAAAAGGTTGGAGTTAGAGGCAGTGTGGACTGTTCTGAAACACACTATGGTTTCTGCTAAAGATGTTAATATGTGGTTGATGTCAGAACAAAGCCAAGCAAAGCAGCAATTCCATGTTTCCCTGGGAAACTCATACACCCAGTTTTTTCATCCTTCCACACCCAGAACAACTGCTGTTTGTTTCTAGTAATAGAAAAATAGTGCAAACTGACCTTCCCTTCTTCAAAGGAGAACATAGTTGGCTCAGCAAAGAAAATGGGCTTTATAGAAAGCTTAGAGACTGAAATAGGTGGAGGTATGGGTATGACTCACCACGGCAACCCTCTCTCCATCGTTAGAAGATTGAGGCAGATTTTCAGAGTAAAGACAAGGACCTTGGAAGAGTTCCCTGGAAATTAGAGCATTTAAGAATTCAGTTTTCTTGTCACACTCAGAGTAGATGTAGAACTATAGGAGGTAAAACCCTTGAAATTACTCCAGACAAAAGTATCCCTATGTCTCCTTTCTCTTCAGATATGGCTTTGTATAAGTGGCATGTGGCCCGGGTAACCAGAAGAATTACTACTGCTGCTGTAGCTGCTACTGCAGTCATAATTCTTGGAACCACAAAGAAGTTTTCATGTTCCAATGCACTAGAAATGGATGATTTTGTCTCTGAGTGACACCTACCTTATATTTCCAGAGGCATGCTTTCATTCTGACTAGCACTGATGAGCTCCTTTAGAGCAGCAACACCTAGGAGCTTTGCAGATTCACAGACCCTACCTTATGCATCAGAATCATCCCAGGTACCCCTAAAGGGAAGACTGGATCAATTATTTAACAGACCTGTGGACCCTGAGTTTATGAAAAGAATGAGTCTGGGACAGTTTTCAATTTGGCTGGCTCATTTGCTAAATGTGTTTTAACCTCTGCTTACGGAAAACAGAGTAGCCAGCTCAGACCAAATGCCTTGTTAGTCAGTCAGTGATGCAAACAGACACTATAAAAGAAGTCATTCAGGGAGTTAAACTGCATGGAAATGCAAGGTGCAGTCCTGTTAGGAGGACTTTCCCTTGGCTCTGAGTTGACTTTGCCACCTTCCGTGAGCGCTTGGATGAGTCACTTATCCTCTCCCCAGCTCTGTTCCCTGAGGTATAATTGAATGAACTTCCAGGCCCTTTCAATTCTATCTTTACATTGCTCTAAAATTCTTTCATCTTGGAAAAACTCCATCCTCCAACCCCTTGCTGCATTTCCTGTCTTTTATCATTCTAACAGTTTCTGAATCTCAGGTCTTCCAAAAAGGCACACAGGTATAAACACATCACAATTTCCTTTTACAATAACTGTGGAAGGCAGAAAGGCTGGGCCATGTAGTTAAAATACTCTGAAAAGATAAAAGTCCCTTAAAAATAAAAGATTACTATATAGAAGCCAGGGGCCCAAGAATAAAAAATAACTAAGAACCTTTGTTAAAGAACAAAAATTCCACAGTGTAAATTTGAAGATCAAATTGGCTTTATTGAACTATCCATGGTTCAGGCAGCATTTCATCTAGTAAATAGAAAGTGGTCCAAGGAGTTATACAAAACGAAAGGTTTTCATAGGTAGAAAGAGGATGGGACAAGGGTGTTAAAAGAGTAGATTATTTCAGGTGAGATTACCTTTCCTTAGAAATCAAGGGATCTTATCAGGTCTTACCTCACTAGAGCTGATCAGGAAATTCCAGACTGATTGGTTTAAAATTCCATTTCTGGAAGAGGCTGAAACAGCCATTAGGCTAGGTACTAAATCTTGGTGAAGTTTAGCATGAATGACTCCATTTTGAGCCTGTTGTTTCTTTTTTAACATTTTTAAGGGCCATTTTTAATGATTTTATAATATCATAGATTCTGTGAATGGTTTCAGGATGAAACTCTAGGATGCAACCACCACAGATATTTACAATTGTGAATTAAGTCTTCTATGTATAATAGCCACCTGCCAGGACTTCTCCCTCTCAAAAAGTATATAATTGAAGGAAAACTATTATAAATATTGTAAAATCTGTTCTTAAATACCTATTACTACCACTGATTGGTCAACATTTTCATTGTATGTAGAGATTACCCACCAGTCGACAGAACACATGCCATACCCTTCTCAAGTAAGCCTTACTATTAACTAGTAACTTTTTGGTACAACTGACATAATAAAGACAAAGAAAATATTTTTCTTAAATTTCCAAAAAGTCAATCCAGTCTTCAAGCTCACATTTTGGCAAATCTAATACAATATAACAATTTAAAAACATTATAGTAAACTTGCTTTAGGTTTGCCATGTAAAGTATTTTCTCAGGGCACGGTTTTTATCCACCTTATAGTACACAAATGAGAGAATGATAGCAGAGGGGAAGTTAAGTCTAGAATTCTCTGCCCACAGCCTCTGCCAAAGAGATCAGCATGTCCCTATCACTTTGGGTAAATCTGTACTAGATCAATAATTTATTCCTTAGTCACCGATACTATTTGTCCAGTCTTTTGGTTTGATATTTATTTCAAGGAAAAAAGTAAGATTATTCTAAACAGCTATATAAAAGCAAATTATTAATAGTCTTTTAGAAGAAATTTTCGAATACAGCAAAAAAAAAAAAAAGTAAAAACTGTTCTCTTGGGTCATACTATCTAAGATAAGCCAGCCTGTTATCATTGGTACTTTCTTGATTTCACCTTCTAATCTCTGTCTGCTTCCAGATCCTATTTCTCGGGGCTTCTGTGCCTAACAAACACCAGCACTGTCCTGCAAACATCTTTAAATTAAACATGACTCAATAATAGCCCAAAAAAATGCTAGTTACTCATTAAATAGCTATGCATCGAATACTGTATTAGGCACAGAGTAATTTAAAAAACATGGCCTCTGTCTTGGAAAGCTTCATGGGGTATGAGGGAGACAGGTATAGTTTACAAAAATGATTATAAAATGCAATGAATGCTGCAATTGAGGTATGTAAAAAGTCCTATGGAAGCACAGGGAATGGGGTACCTACATTGACTGGGAAGTTAGGAAAAGTTCATTAAAAATTGATTTTAGAGTTTTAGAGGAAGTACAAAGAGAATTTTCCAGGTTAAAGGAATGGCAGACCATGGAGGTCTAAGAAAGCATGGCATATATTTTGGAAATCACAATTGGTTTCAAAGGTGAGGAGAGTTAATTGTGAAGCAGGAGGTATGGTTGGCAAGGCAAAGGCATAATTTAGAGTGTCTTAAGTGTCTTGCTAGGGAGTTTGGACTTTATCTAAAAGTTGATGGAGGGCCATTGAAGGATTTTGAGTAGGAGAATTGCAAGGTCGGATTTGCATTTTTTTAAAAAATGATGACACCGAATTTTTTAAAATACAGGATAGATCAGATGGAGAGGAGAAGTCATTGAATCAAGCTATTTCAGTACAACTTATTAAATATTATTGAAGGAATTAAGGAAGGGAAAGGAGGACTAAGGTAGGAAAAGTGGGAGAGAACAAATGAAGGAAGACTGACAGTAAAAAGTAGATGGAGGGGGACAATTTCTGAGATATTTTAGTAGATAGACTCCATGGAAATTGGTGACAATCAGAGGTGAAGAAAAAGGAGGAGTGTTATGACCGCCAGTTTTCTGGCCGAGGCACTTGAGGGGAACAGGGGCAAGTCACCAGTATCAGGACAACAGTTAAGATGAACAAGTCTCACAGGAGTAGAAAGGAGATTATTGTCAGCTTTGGCCATTTTGAGTATGAGATACTTGGAGTTTATCCCACGGAAATACATATCTGGAACTTAGGAGAGGTGTCTTTACTAGAAGCATGTTTTAGAGTTATCACTGAATATTTGGAAGTTAAAACCAAAGAAGTCCTCTAAATAATTCTGAGATCGTAGAGTGTAGAGTGAAATATCTTTAAAGATACCAACACCTTTAGGGCAGGAAGGCAGAGGGAGACAAGGCCTCTCAGGATCCCTCAGGAAAGTAGGCAAAACAAGAGAGTTTCAAGAAGGAAATAAAGAAATGAGTTTCCTCATCTGTCAAGTAAGTTGTCAGATAATGCTCATTAAAAGTTTATCATGAAGGCTACACATAGTACTAAAAAAATATAGCAGGGTGATTGGCTTTCGACAGAACATATCCAAGGCAGTAAGGCTCTACAGAAATATGGAAGATAAATAATTCTGCTCACTTTGTTCCTTTCTCAGTGGAAAGGACGTTGAAGAGATGAGTCATTGATGTACATGATGTCCATTTGTGGGAAATTAATTAGGACAATTTCATTAAAATCAATTCATATTTACAAATAACATACTAATGAAGAAAAATATCTTGTAACTATAAGTACTACAGTAACATAAATTTAAAAGCCATTTTAAATTCATTGAAAGGATCATGATGACACTTGTAAACAGCAAGGATTTAAATGGGGTTATTTGGGGAAGTGATAGTATATAAAGCTATTTGACAGAGTTCCAATTCCATCATTACTTATAAAATAGTAATTTACTTTACACGATGGACACTAAATAAAAGGAAAAAGGCTTAAATAGCAGTAAAAAGTAATTTGGATTAGAAAAAGAATTTCTCGAAAACTAAAAATGAAATAGTCTATAAATTTGTTGTAGACATACTTTTCCTTGCTGTCAAAATCATTTTCTGTTCTCTTTTCAACTTTATGGAAGAGTGCTGCAGAAGCTCTAATTTGTCCTGACAGGAGCACACCAATATATCAACAAAAACATGTTCATATATTTGTAAAACCACAATCATAGTTCTTATTCGAAGCTTATCAAAAAAAAAAAAATGCTAAGAAATGCTATGAATGGTTTCTCTCCTTCTGATGACAGCAACCCAGGATAGACAGACTAGGAATATAGAATATTTAAAAGATCATGGACTGGACTCATTTATGCAAGACTAAAGAAGGTAATCCTGGTGAGGTTTTTCATAATATAACAAACTAATTTCTATAGTTCTTATCCTTTAGAGCAGAGTTTCTCAAAAAAAAAATTACTTGAAAATGAAATTTTAAAAATACTTAAAAGCACAAGCCTAATTTTTAAAATTAAATTCAATAGACATGAAGTTACTCTATCAGATTTTTATAAAGGTTTTTACATGCTTCTCAGACCAACAACAGTTTGTAGGTTGGCACCATTTCACAGTCTGCACTTGAGTAGCACTGGCCTGAAGTACAATTTCTCTTAAAATATTCATGAGGATGAGAGGAGAAGGTAGATTTTTAGTAATTTACTACATAATCATATTTTATGATTCACTTTTACTAAACTCAGAAGGATGACATATGAGCCAGAATGCCAGTACATTTATAATGGAATGATTCCTTTCCAGGATTAGAATATGTGGGAATCCAAATTAACAATGAAAAGTTTGTTGCACAAAGAATCAGAGCATAAGACAGTGAATACTGTAACCTTAAGGAATATTTCAAGACAAGGAAAGCAGCTCAGCTGAGTGGTGGAGGCAGGGACTCTTGCAGGCAAGCCATGGGATTTGAATCCCAGCTGCATCATATAACACTTGTGTGATTTTGAACTTTCTGAGGTTCTGTATATTGACTTTTATAGTGGGGATAAAATCAACCTGGAGAGATTTATAAAACGATTAATACAGGCCTAATATAGTACCCAGCACATAGTAAGCTTTCAGTAAATGTCAGTTGATGTCATTAATACCATCCCATGATAAAATATCTCTACGACAACCCATATGATCATGGTAGACAGATTCAATGCCTCTTCCCTAGACAGCAATGGATAAATACTGACAACCTTCAAATCTTAGATTTTATTCTTCTATGTACCCAGTCATCAACTTCTTTCTGTTCTCACAACAGAAACATGTATTTCTTAAAACATGTATTTCTGTTATGCAGCTGTTGTTCATTGTCCCTAAAAAAAAAAAAAAGCACTTCAAATTCTTACCATGACCTACTGGCCATACATGATCTAGTCCCTGTCAGATCTCCAAGGTGACTCCTGCCTTTCTTCTCTTGTATTTTGCTCAGGTCTTTCATCTCCTTGAGCACCACCAAACTCTTCACCTTGGATATCTGTACTGTCATTTCCTCAACCAAGAATATCTCTCCTGCTTCCCCTCTTTCTGTGATTCATTCTCATTATTTAGGTCTAAATCTCCTGGGAGACAGCTCCCTCCTGACTTTCCTGTTTAAAGTAAGTTACTCCAGCTATTCCGTTTATCTCCTTCATAGCACATATTACAACTTGCAATTATATTCTTTGCTTAGTAACTTGTTATTTTCTCTTTACCTACCTGTATGTAAGTTTCATTGGAGGCAGAAACAATGTTTATGTTAATCATAAAATAGCAGAGCACCTGGATTATGTTATGCAATTAACAAAACAGTATTGAGGGAGGAAAGATCCAGACACAGCTATAGGGTAGTGAGCAGAGCAGGGTCAGGAAGCCCTAGAACAAAACCCCAGTGAACGCCATAATTAAAAGGATTGAGAGATGAAAAGGAGCCTGCAAAGAAAACTTAGGAGAACTGGAAATAGGATGCCCCGAAAGGATTTTAGATGAGAAAGTAACCTGATCATATCCAAACAAATATTGGTTGAGTATCTACTATGTGTATCAATATGTCTGCGGATTCAAGAAACCCATGATATGACAACTTTTTAAATAGAAGAAATTTTGAAATGCTTTTATACTAATTTTCTCTTATTCAATATCGTCCAATGATGAAATGAGTTATAGAAATACTACACTAAAAATAGCAATGTTTGTTGAATATGCCCAGTTAAAAAGCAATTATGTTAGAGTAGGGAAAAAGCATGACTACTTTAGCTTTTTGTTAAATAAATGTTATTATGTTTGCCAGAAACCATTCAAGAATATTTCTCTTTATGTAAGGCTTACCCCAGTAATGCTGCTTAGGTCAGTGTCTGTCTGGATTATCTGCAGCCTAAATGCCAACTCTGTAAATTAAACCTGTCAAGTGACAGCTTTGCCATAGCATGCATAACCAACCTTTAAAATTTATTTATATCCATTCCCTTTCTCTGGCCAGATTAAATTTTCCTTTCCTGAGCTATTTTTTTTGCCTCACTTAATAATGCGGCACAATTCAACATGTTCTAAACAGTTACATGGAGACTATGCCCCTCCTGATTTCTAATCCTCAAATGATTTTTATTCAGACTTTAGAACAGCAAAAGAAATTTTTCTGAGTTGACTGAAAACAAGAGTTTTCTCAAACTAGATTCCTCCAGGTACAAGTACGTGAATCAGTCATAATAATGGCATTCTATGAAAATGCTATGAACTATTACAGGTTCATAATAAGCTCTTTAATCAGTGTCCTATGGAAACAGTTCCTTCCAGCATGCAAATGGAAATTTTATTTTGACTAATCTGTCAATCACATCTTAATATGCACGCTCAACCATCATAGATGTAAATACATTAAGTGGTCGGGTACTCCATGTGAAAACACATTTTCATCCTATTTGAAGACTTACCTAAGCAATTTTCAGGTTTACATTTAAGTTAGACATATGAAACAGATTAAAATTAGACATATGAAACAGAAAATGAACATAACAGATTAAGAGAATTGTTTCTTAGACAATTCTTTTTTAAGTTTGACACATACAAAACACAATAGCCCACGCATAGCTATTGGCCTATGCACTTTATCCTTGAAAGACGTGTTATTACAAGCTTAATTGCTTGTTGGAGATTTCTGTGTCTAAAATTCCTATAGAAATGATGATGTAGCACTGCTGTTCGATTTTTATTATTCATCAAACTTATTTAAAAAATTTAATATCCTCATCACAAGAAAAAATATAACTGTGTATGGGAACAGATATTAGTTAGACTTATTGTGGTAATTTATTTTTCAATATATTCAAATATGGAATCATGTTGAACACCTGAAACATATTATATGTCAATTGTACTTCAATTAAAAATATATACAAAAATATATAGACATTAAAAATGTTGACAAACTTTAAATCAGTGTCTTAAGGGAAGAAAACTCACTCTTTAACATAAAGCATACTTTAGTTTTAAACAAATTTAAGTATACATTTTTAAACATTTTTTTCACGATCACACAAGGATATTAATTTTGGATATAAAATAACCTGTTCTATAATAATAAAATGATAATAAACTTTTATAATATTGATAGGAGCCTTGGTTGTATCCCAGAATTTTTAGGACACTTTTTAAATATGAGCATATACTTAATATCACCCTCTGTACTAGTATCCAGAAACCCACTGGATTTTAGTATTTGCCTCTACTAAGTATATTTGGCACATTATTTACCTTGCAATCTAGTGAGGTTTTTTTTTTTTTTTTTTTCCTGGGTTGGTATTGTCACACTTGAGCTATCTAGCACTGAATGGTAATATTCTTGCTATGTTAAATTTTTTTATCAAATTTCCTCATAGCCCCAAATGACTATTCATAGCTCTAATCAATCTGAGAAGATTGAAAGGAATGAAATCCTCCCTTCCTTTGATATATATGGTATAACTGGAATCATTCAATGTTTACTAGATCTGCTGTCCCTGTAAGGATTTTTCTTCATCATCAGGATTTGCTGATTTGTTGTCTCCCATAGTGTTTCATCTTCTAAGAATACAGAAACAAACTCCTCATATGCTTTTGATGTCTTTATCTTTCAACTGTTTGATTTTGCATTTTGAATATGCTGATGAAAAGTCCTGCCTACCATATGAGCTCAAGAATAACATTTTACTAAGAAAAGTAACTTACAGCTGGGCATCTTGTTTAGAGAAGTCTTCCATCTCAGGACTTCTTCTGGAGCATTGACTTGCAGAGATGTTTTCTTACTTTGGGATGTCTATACCAACCACTATTTGTATGTCTGTTGGCTCAGCCCAGAGACCCTCTGTTAATAAGTATGGGTGCTGATGCTCCAAGCACAAATCTAGAGTTTTGAGTCCTTAGACCACAGGAGTCTCCTGATCAATGTTGGGATGGACTACTATTCTCTAAGAATCAACAACTTAAAACTATTGGGCTGAGTAGAGCAGACACTCTCAGTACAACGGTGAGGGCACATAAACATGGTAGCTACCAGAATGGCAGGTCCATAACTACTCTGAATTGAGTGAGCTGGTCAGCAATAGCACATGTATTTCTCATTTAAAGTGTGTCCTTTCTGTCAACAGCAAAAGCTTTTTGTAGTTTTTCATTTTTGAACTATGTCCTTTTCAAAGCAGAAGAAAGTGGTACCTCATTTGAAAGGCTAAGACCCTCTGAAGCTGTAAATTTGAGCCCAGCTTTGAGCTTGATAAGCATAAGTGGCTGGATATTTCATGTCAGCACTGCTTGTGGTAATTATAGGATCTGTGGATCACAAGACTTACAACTTGTATCACAAGTTTTACAAGAAAACTTTCTAATACTGATTTGGCTCTGCTTACCATTTTCTGAATTTATATCTTGTCCCACCAAATTCATTTTTTGAAGTCATTACATGAAAAACTTTCATACTCCAATTAGCATCACTGTGCTATTGGTTCTTGTAGTGAGAGTAGTTGATCGAATAGGTATGTTTTAACTACATTGTTGTAAACAAGGTCAAGCATTTTCTTTACAATGATGTTAATTCTGCCCATGATACATGGCCAATGTTTTCTGCATGTGACATTAATATTTTGACTTTGTCGAGTCTTTTGCCATATAGAAGTTTCAAATTTTATATCATGAAATCTGTCTTTTTCTTTGTGACTTGAGTTCCCTCACCTACTTAGGAAGGCCCCTCTCACCGCAAGTTGTTTTTTAATCTTTCTATATATTTTTTAGGACTTAAGATTTTTAAAGCTTTACTCTTTTTATGGTTTCATTGTGAAGAGGCGTCATATATTTCTTAAGCTCTTTAGTTTTCCTTGATTTAGATGGAGTCAAAAGTTTCCTTGGCAAGCAATTTCTTTAAAATGAAGATGAGTAGACTTCTGTTCCTGTAAAAGCCTGACCCAATTCCTTTTTTAAAGCACTTACTTTGTTTACAGCATATATGTTTACAAGAAAGTTAAATAACTATGCAAGCACAGTCTCTAAATAGAAGTTCTAATAAATCCTAAGACACTACAGTAGTACACTGAGGACACAATTTGATCCCTAAAGCCCTCTTCCATCTACTGCTCAGGAAAAGCAGCAAACAAAAGGCCTCAGTGTTTGTAGAAAACTGAGTTATTCAAAGCAGGTAAAAGCCCTGTTTACTCCTTCCAGAAAGCAGAGTGTTTTCAGATTATAAATGACAGAGTTGCCCTGTGTAGCACAGAACAATTGTGATAAGGCTCTACTTCAGGGCCTAAATTATGAAAATAGTGGGACAATGAACAGAAAGGAAAGCTTTAGCTTTGAACGCAGAATGACATCAGGCCTTGACAAAACCGAAGATTCTTAATTTTAAAAACGCTTTCTTTTATCAGCTTTTCATTATCTGTGACATCAAGAGAGCATTAGTACAATGTAAGCATGTGATTTCAAAATGCCACAATTGAGCCAACTGCCTGTGCAAGCGTAGGTAGTATTGGAGACGTGACCAAAAAAACACTACAGCTAGCATAGGGCTTTATTTGCATCACGAGAAACTCTCCCTGTCTAATATAGGATAAGTTTGTGAAGACACGTTCCTTTCCGCTTGAAAGTGCCCCCGGGGACAAGTATTCACCTTGTCCGAGCTTAAGGCCGTGGCATTAGTGTTGAGTCACTGGGTACAGCGGTCATGCGACATAAATATTTGATGACGGAGATCGTAGGAGCCCAGGTGCCAAGGTAAACCGCTGGCAAAGATGACTGTGATTATGGCTTAATGTAGCAGCAAGCAGGGTCGGGGCTGAGACACGGTTCCAGTCCTAAAGGCATTGCATTTTAAGTTTGAAGCAAACTTCAAGCCTCCCATGTGACGTGTGCACGCCTCGGTGGTTTTAATAATATGAACCAGGGTTTGTGCCGCGATTCCTTCCAGTCGTTAGATCGGCATCCTCTCTCTCTCCCACTCCTCCCCCACCTCAGACTTCGTTCACCCGCGAGTCCCTCCTCGGCTCCTTCCCTCCCCCGCCCAGGAGCGCTTCGCCATTCATCAACCGGTTCACACCGGCAGCGGCCGCCGCGCGGTGACGTCCGCGGGGGGCGGGGGGGGGCCGG
>NW_006494614.1:27875414-27876755 GCF_000325575.1 Pteropus alecto | reverse complement strand
GTCGAAAGAGAGCGTCCCGCTTGGGGAGCGGGAGACGTGGCCCGGGGTGGGGCAAGGGCTGCGCGTGTCACTGCGGAGCCGGATACGGGGAGGGCGCGGCGGCGGCGGCGGGGTAGCCACCGGACCCGGGCCGGCGTGGGGTAGGCGGGGCTGGTAACGGTTTCCGCCGGGAGCTCTCTGAGCTCGGGGGCCGGCGCGGGACGCGAGCCTGGCGCAGCCACCTTCGTGCTCCGCGACCGAGACTGGCGCCTCTGACAAAATGGCCTCGGTCTCCGCGCCTGACTGAAGGCGCGGTGCGAACCCGTGATTGCGGCGCGGAAAGGGGGCGCCGCGGGCAGGCCCCGTGTGCGCCGAGCAGCAGCCTTCGAGGGGCTGTCCAGGAGCTGCAGCCCCGCGGGGGCTGGAGCAGCTCTGCTAGGTGAGCAGACTCCTTGCCCCCGCCCTGCTCACGCAGTCTCCACCTGGTAATTCTAGCTGTTCCGGATTTAACGCCCCAATTCAGGCTCTGGATAATGGGAACAAGTCGAGTCTTGTCCTATTCCTGGGGCAAGTCGGTCTAGCAATGGCCTTGGAAACTTCCAAGGTTACTGTTGCACTGAAGCGAAGGAGTCCCCGGCCGGCACCAGCACGCACTTTGCCTGCCAATCTTGGAATGGCCCTGGATGGCGCCTTTTAATTGGAGACTATTTAGAACTGTTCCTGAAGTTCTTGTGTAATGTGTGTGTTGTTGCCTCCTGTTGGCTTGTGGCAACAGTAGCCAACCAGAGCCAGAATTCTAAGGTTTATACTCTGTTCCCTGCGAAAGCCTCTGCCATTCCAAGAGTGTTAAGTTGTTATTTGTGCTGTAATTGGAACTGTCGAACTGCTTGAGATCCAGATTCTGAGGCAATGCTTCCTGTTACTCTTTTTTTCTATGAATTTTGTTCGATGGCAGTAAATCAGTTGAAAAACAGAAAGCTAGGTAATTCCCAAGAGTAAGCAGCATTTTACACAAGCTTTATTCTAGATCGCCTAAAACATGAGTAGATGGACGAACTATTTTACAAAACAGTTATAGAGATTAATTGCCTTGCTTCTGCAGTCTGACAAACTGACTTAAGTTTTTGCACAGAAATTGCTCTTCCCCACCCCCATGTATATTAGTGTGATTATTTGCAACTCATAATAGGAGGAGGGAAATTACCTAGTATTCTTGAACTGCCTATCATAGTTTTTTCTGTAGCGAGGAAATTGAGAAGGGCTGGAGGTGTCTTGGGAAGAACAGAAAGATAATGTATTAGTAGTGGTCACTTTTCTTTGGTAGAAGTCGTGGTCACTTTCTTTGGTAGAAGCCGCCCCTTC
>NW_006494614.1:27832883-27875382 GCF_000325575.1 Pteropus alecto | reverse complement strand
ACACAAGCCGCTGTGTGACTCCACTTAGTAAAAATAACCAGTTCACTAGGTGAATTATTTCTGTATTGCTTTCTCTGCTTCCTGGTAACTTGATTACATGAAGGAATATGGTCACACTAGCTGTAACAGGAATTTTAGCTGTTAAATATGGAAATGGTTGTGTGAAGTACTGTCTTATAAATCGGCCTACAGTTGCAAAAAGATAGTAACTGGAATCAGATTACTGAGATAAAGTGGTTGCCTTTAACAGCTTTACAGGTGATTTATTTAATTCAAAGTATGTCATCAGAAAGGTGCAAGAATACACTTTTTTTTCCTAAGGAAGTAATATTTAGGACTCGAGGTGAGATTATAATTGAAATTATTTCCGGGTTACTACAGCCTCTCTTCACTGTAATAGAATGAAGTCCTTAATGGATAATTTAGTCACTAATTTTTTGACCCAGCTAAGTGGGACTTCAAGGTGTAAAATGAAAATAGGAGCAGATGTTTGAATTTAATGTTAAGCCTTTTAAATATTTAAATTTAAGCATAGAAAACTAATGGAAACTTTTGTTATAAAATTTTATTCTCTTGAAAGTACATGTAAAGTGTTTGGGACTGTGGCTGGCACTTGGTGCTCTTGTTAAACTGCTATTAATATTTCTTAGTCCTGTATTCCTAAATATACAAGTTCTTATGAACTACTTGTAAGAAGACTAATATTAACATCAGTGCTTTTTATGTACATAAGATGAAAATAGGCTGTATTCGTTTAATGTTTGATAGTAACATAAAATTGATTTAGTTCTTTAAGGAAATTTGGGGTAGATATATAGTTATTGATTACTGGATGATTACTTTGATTTTGATACCTATGAAAAGAAGTACCAGGTAATTTTCACCACCCACCCCATTCTTCTTGCACCCTGAATTAGATTCAGTTTTAGGCTGGATGAGGGAAATTTCGTTTTTAAAATGCAAGAGTATTATTGAAATTATGGATATATTTTATAATTATAAATGGGAATTCTTTTTTAAATTTATAAATATACAGCCTTATAATACTTCATGTAACAAGTTAATTAACTTCTAGAGACTTAAATGAGGAAAATTTGTTAAAAGGGAATGCTAAATTAGTTAAGCGAAGACTAACAGCTTCAAAGTTTTCATAAAGTTTATAATATGTAATAATATTTTATTAGTTGGAAAAAATCAGTAAATTTCATGAAAATGGAAAGCAAACAACCAACTGTTAAAAGGAATACTTAATAGAAGTATATGTATAAGGCGTATTGACCAAATGTAACAGTGGTATTCTTTGAAGGATCTTTGTATTAATTATATCGGTACTTTCAATTTAAAGTAATTTATTTGTGAATGCTTGTTTTATGCTTACTGGTTTAATCTGTAATCCTTGTATTTTGTGGTTCAAGTAAAAGTTGTAGAGGTGGCTCGAGCCCAAATTTGAAGAAATAGTTGTGTGCCTAAATATTGTAGCAGCATAACATGTTCCTTTTGAATTGGAAAACAACTTTTTTTCCTCTCTCTCTCTTTTTCTTTTAAACAGCAGTTCTGTGGTGTTCTTGGTCACACATTTATGGAGTTTCTGAAGGGCAGTGGAGATTACTGCCAGGCACAGCACGACCTGTATGCAGACAAGTGAACTGTAGAAATTCACTACTACTCCACCAAGAAGCCCCCGTAAGAGTGGTTAACCTGGACACAGAAGTGTTGAATTGAAATCTGCAGAGCATTTTACAAGAGTTCTGACCTGGATGGGGTAAACCTCAGTGCACTTCCTTTCTATTGCCTCAGTATTACTGGATCAAAGAATTGCTGCTGCTTGTTAGGAGGTTCATTTCATTTCCCATTACTCTCAACTTCATACTCAAAGCACTGAGAATTTCAAGTGGAGTATATTGAAGTAGACTCAGTTTCTTTGCATCATTTCTGTATTCAATTTTTAAATTCTTTCATAACCCTATTGAGTGTTTTTTAACTAAATTAACATGGCTCGAATGAACCGTCCAGCTCCTGTGGAAGTTACATACAAGAACATGAGATTTCTTATTACACACAATCCAACCAATGCGACCTTAAACAAATTTATAGAGGTAAGATTTGAAACTTTCTAATGTCTTAAACTTGCAGTTTAATAGTGCGCTTTTTGTCTAACAAAGTATTTTGGAAAATTCCGAGGTAGTATGCCTGCAGTTCCAATTTCCAGAAATGAAATATCAGTGATTTCTTTAGGTTTAAGGTAAATTATTTTATACATTTCAAGAAGGGCATATACTTGAGCTAGTTTGGATTTATAAGATATCTAGGTTTCCATGCCTCAAAGTTTGCTTAATTTAAAATTATATGTGGACAGTATAATGGTATGGCTCTTGCTTATCTTCACATGAAATTTACAGGAGGAAGGCTGCCATTTACATGGATTGTTCACATATCAGTTGAGCCTAATAGCTAATACCATAAACCAAAGTTAGTTTATGTCATGGACCCACTATTAATACATAAAATTCAATTTTCAGTTACTAATTTTCCTTCTTTCTGGTGGTCGTTGGATAGCCAAAACTGTCTCACTACCAACTTCTTTTGGCTATAAGGAAGGAATAGAGTGCTGAATAATTTATTTGAATGCATACATATTTTATATATGTGTGTGTACCAATGCTCAGAAATAAGAAATAGGCCTTCCAGATCTTAAAAATACCTTTGATGACCATCTATGTATTTTTTAAATGCCAGAAGAGTTAATATTTTAGTAGTAATGCATAATCTTGAAGTCTATGGTTTTAAAGTCAGATTACTTACAGTCATGAGTTATTCCTTTGGTTCTGTTTACCTTTATCTCTGAATTGTTTCTAATTCTCTTTTGTTAGTGCTTCATCTCCAACTAGCCAGTGTTACCATGACTATAAACAGTATTTGAAAGGCCATGAAAATTTTTTTAAAGCTTAGAATTAAAACATGTAATGTTTAACATTCCCTCTTCCTTTCATGCTATTCTAGTATTGTCATTTAAAATAAGATTTCACTTCCCTGTTAAGCATATTCATCCCATGATTTTTTGTTAATGTGCAATACCTGTTGGAGAAATGATCAAAATGATAAAAAAGGTGACGATAGTGACAATAGAATGAAGACTTTATTGAGTATTTTTTCAACCTGCGTTTTACACAGGAACTTAAGAAGTACGGAGTTACCACAATAGTAAGAGTATGTGAAGCAACTTATGACACTACTCTTGTGGAGAAAGAAGGCATCCATGTTCTTGTAAGTATTTAGTAGTTCCGGTGCGTTTATGATACTGTGATACAAGCTTACTCAAATAAATCAACTTCAGAAAGTTTAATTTTTAAGTTAAAAAATTATGTAATATCTTAATTTCAAAGCTGAGATCTTTGAAGTAATAAAAGATCTTTGTTAAAGATTCAGCATTTATTTGCATTTCATTGACGGGTAACATAGAACATGTTTAAACATGTTAAAATGCATTTGAAAACATTTGAGTGTTAGAAATTTAGAATTATTAGTGTGATATTTAAAAAAGAAAAAAAAAAGTTTAAATATTTTTCTGATTTAGGATTGGCCTTTTGATGATGGTGCACCACCATCCAACCAGATTGTTGACGACTGGTTAAGTCTTGTAAAAATTAAGTTTCGTGAAGAACCTGGTTGTTGCATTGCTGTTCATTGTGTTGCAGGCCTTGGGAGGTAAGAGAATTTCTTAATCCAGTTAATGATATTGGTCTTAATTCCAGTGAAAACTTGATATCGACTCCATTAAAGACTCAGTTATCACTTCATGAATCAATTTGCTTTGTTATATTACTTACTGAACTAAATTAAAAAGTACTTGGTTATAACAACATGATGTATTTCCAGCACAGCTGAAACTAACATGCTGTAGCTATGATTTATACTAAACTCTATGGGCATAATTTTTTGTAGAGCTAATAGTGTATGCTAGACTATATCTATGGTGTTGGAATTGTTGTCTAAGCTCATTGAGGAAAAGGAATATGAATTATCTTGAAGGTAGTTTAAAGTGCATATGGTGTACTTTTGACAAGGTCCTTTATCCTGGAGATTCTGATTCAGTAGGAACTCATTACCAAGTAGTGCCAAAATATGCACATCTAGAATTTGTAAATCTCTACCTCCACGCCAAAAGTCCTGTTCTCCTAGTGAAGAGTGAAATGAAAATGGATGGCCGTGGGGTGATTTGCATGCAACTGTATCACAATCTCATTAATAATAAAACAAAGCAAACTTTCAGAAAGTCTTAAGGAAATGCATTCTTATGTTTAAAAACAAATCCTTTTTGAAGTGGAAAATATTTTACTGCTTGGAATTCAGGAAAAAATTATCTGCATTTATCAAGATGTTGCTTTTCCCCTAAATATTTTCAAAATCACCTTCCAATACAAGTTTTAACTTCTAGGTTTAATTTGTAATAGTTAAGGGTATAGTTCATTTTTGGTTTTAGATAAAATCGGGGTTTGCTGATACTTTATTAATTTAATTTTTTAACGTAAAGCTAACATTTACTACACATATTATTTAACATAGGAAGTATAGTAAATAATAGTAGTTCTGTATTGGGGAATGTTTGGACTGTTGGATTTTCCAGGATTTGATTTTGAAAAAATGATTTATCAAAATTCTTACCTTACCAGAGCTCCAGTACTTGTTGCCCTAGCATTAATTGAAGGTGGAATGAAATATGAAGATGCAGTACAGTTCATAAGACAGTAAGTTTATAATGAAATTTTTTCCCAATTCCTTATTTAATGTGTTAACTAGCACTATGAAAGCATTTTTTTCCAACAACCAATTTTTTGCATTCTGTGTAGATGTTCACATTAGATTCTAGTCCAATAATAATTTTTTGAATTGTTTTTGATTGAATATGTTGCTTATTTGCCTTTATTTAGGTACAGTTAATATTCAATAAAATGCACAGGTTTTAAAGGTAGACGAGTTGTCAGTAACAGCCAAATAAAACAACCACCTTGTACAATATATAGAATATTTTGACTTTTCCAGAAAGTACCTTCGTAGTCATCTTCCCTGCCACCAGAGGCAACCTCTCTGACTTCTGTTACCATAAATTATTTTTTTCTCTTTTTGGACTTCATATAATTGGATTCATAAATTTTAATTTTAACCACTCAAGATTTGAAAAATTAACTTTATAACTTTTTATATTTACACATGTATGCAGGTCCATATTTCTGTATTAGTTATAGTATAATAATCAAAAGATAAAATTGCCATGAGAGGTGATAATTGCCTAAGCACAGTAAACCTTAATGTGAGGGATTTTGCTTTAATTACTCCTACCTTTTTTTTTTCCTTCCAGAAAGCGGCGTGGAGCTTTTAACAGCAAGCAACTTTTGTATTTAGAGAAGTATCGTCCTAAAATGCGGCTGCGCTTCAAAGACTCCAATGGTCATAGAAACAACTGTTGTGTTCAATAAAACTGGGGTGCCTGATGCCATGGCCCCGGAAGTGGAACTTGAGACAGGACCTAATTTGTCATACATGTTAGCTAATAGGTTGGCTTGGTGAATAAGTCTATTGAAGCTTCCATAGGAGTATTGTAAAGCAGTTTTACCAGGCCACAAGCTTGACAGAATTGCAGCCTTTATTTTATGTTTGGGTTACGATCAGCCTCTTTTGACACTTAGCAAAAGATTCTTGTTGTTCAGCATTTAAAATGTGCTTTTCATTTGTACCAATCGACTTTTCCTGAAATCATGCAGTATTATGTCTTTAAATCTATTCCCATGCCAGAATCTTATCAATATATAAGAAATTTAGAAAGATTAGGTGCCAAAATACCCAGCACAATACTCGTATTTTTTGGTTTCATATAGAACTGAAATCCCAGGAACTATGAACACTCTGGACCTTATCTGGTTTATATATCCCTTCAGTCATTTCAAACAGAAAGTAGACCTACATGGTTATTTGCCTGCTCACTTTATGTTTACATCTCCCACATCATACATGTATGCATCAGGTTTGCTCAACTTTTTTTTTTAATACCAAGTCTTACAGTGATTATTTAATGTCTTTCTAAAAAATCTCATTTTGTGCTGTTATGGAAAGCCTCCATTTTGAAAATTTACATTGTATAGAAGCACATGTCTTTAATGTCTCCAGACAAAAAAGCCTTACAGTTAATTTTAATGTTTGCACTTGGGGTGCAACTTACAGGGAGGGCCTGAAAACTGAATGGGAGGGGGCTATTAAGTATTTTTAGTAAAATGTTGCCTTTGTCTTGTGCAAAACATGTAGAATATGCTCTTTAATTTAGTAAAAAATTTTTTAAGGTAGAGATGCTTAGTTATTGTAGCTAAAACAATTTATAATCATAAATTTCAAAATTCTTTTAATTTTTTTTATCTTAATCCGAAGTTGTTTACAACTTATTTTTGTTTGAAGTGTGATTTTTTTTCTTCCCAACCTCTCTTGCAAAAAAAAAAAAAAAAGGGGGTTTCTGCTAATGAATTGAGCAGACATCTAATATTTTATATGCCTTTTGAGCTGTGTAACTTAATATTTGGATACTTGATAATTTGTTTTATTATGTAATTGATAAAATGGTGATGTGTATTAATGTTAGTTCAACCATATATTTATACTGTCTGGGAATGTGTGGTTATAGTTCTGTGGGAGAAATAATTTGTCAGTGTTCACCAGCTTGTAAAAATCTAGTGCGAGAGCTTAAACATCTAAATAAATAATGAAATGCATTTATCATCAATGATAATTGTTTTGCTTAAAGTTAACTTATTTTGTAGAAAACATTAAGACTGAAATGAGTTTCACTTAGTGCCATTCTTTTTTAACAAATGATGGATTAAATGAAGTTAGTGTAAGTAAGCTCTTTATAGACAGTTTTTTAGAATTCTGATTGATGTTTAAAAGTGCTTTTTATTATAAACTATGCTTTTTATAGGTTTAGATGATTTTGACCAATATGTGTAGTAGACGTCCTTGATTTGAAGCTCTGCTCCACCAATTGACTGGTTTGGGGCAACTTCTGAGCCTCATTTTTCGCATTTGCAAATTAATGATTACATACCTTTATAGGGTTGTTTTTTTTTTTTAATTTGACATTAGTATTCGGCACATGATTTAATGTTTCAGTAATCTGAAACATTAAATTGCATAGCTCATGTTAATCTAAAAGGGATTTAAGTCAGATGTCTTTGAGTCTTTTTTTTAAATAGCAGTCACAACTGATTTTACTCAAGATTTGAGCAAAAATAAGAAATGATACTCTACCTTATGTTTTAAAGAATTGCTTCCATCTCTTCATGGCAGATTAGCACTTAATATACTCCATTCTTGAAACTTAGAGCTGGGACGTAAGGAAAAAGAGGGACTTCTGGGAACCCTTGGTTCTTCAGATCTTAGATTTTTCATGATTAGGGCTAAGTTACTAAACCTGGCTATTGTTAATACAGCCTGATCTTAAGATAATTGGTTATTAAATGATAATTTCTATTATCACATAGTCCATAAAACAGCATTTATGTTTATTGAGAGAAGATGCCATCATGACTAATGAAAAATTGAATTTAAAATAAATTGTTCGCAGTGTTGGATTGTATATCTGGTGCTAAAAATCAATTTATAAACCTCATCTGTACAGTGTACAAAATGATGAGATTTGCTTTCTATCTAAATATTTTCTATCTTGTAAATATGGCTAATAGGAATACCATAATATATCCTGAGAGATTCCTTATATCTAATAAAGTAGAAGTCAGAGTTGAGGTCTTGTACACAGGGAGTTATAGATGGTGTTCAAAAATTTCATTACTTGGTTTTAGATAACAATTTACCTCAACAGCGATGCAAATAGTGACTGGTTGGCAAAGCTTGTCTATAGGAGCCATGACGTTGCTGACATGTAAGTAATGTGATTACTGAAGCTTATCAAGAAAGCATGTAAACTTCTGGTTGAAGACAAGCTACAAATGTGCCATTGGCCATTTTGCAGCACTCTGCAACTACATTTCTTATTCTTCCTAATGCCCCGTTTCCCTAGGACGATGGCTTTTTTGTTTTTTTTTTTATTCCCGCAACTTTACATAGCTTGTCTAGAAGCATCCCAACCCAGGCATGCCATCATGTCTGGTCACATTTTCTTCCAGCCAAAGCACTTCAAAAATTGTAGTCTCCCAATTTAACTTCAGAATTTCAATCTCTGGGTTGTTTTAAAACACCGTTCTATTCATCTGACAAATACCTACTGTTTGCTAGGCACTTACGAATATGGCAGTGAATATGAAAGATGGGGTAACCAATGAATAGTACCCTAGTCTATTCCATAATTAAGAAAAGTTTCAGGCAGTGTAATTTCAAAGGGAAGTGGAAGCATAAGTAACCTTTACAAATAGACAATTTCTCTTAAAGTACAGTTTTGAGAAAAATACATAAAATGTTTGCTGTACATGTTTATACATTCCTTGATTCTTTGAATAAACGTGTGTGTGTGTGTGTGTTGATATATAGCCATTCGATTTTAAACACGTGTACTGGAAAATCCAATTTATGCCTCCTTAAACCTGAATTGAAAATTAAAGACTGATTTAAAAGTGCTTGACACAATGTTTCTGCCATTATATTTTGGGTAACTAGCCTAAGCAGAATCTTGGAAGGAAAGCAAAGGAAAATAGGAATTTGCCTTCAATGAATTAAGCCAGTTTTATGCATTAAGTTATGAATGGAAGAATTAACAGTAATTCTATAATGTAGACAAATTAGTTGATTAATACAGCTATCATGATAGCTACCATTTATTAATGGTAGTATTGTAATTTTTATAAAATTTATATGCTGTGTGATATCATAAATCCCTTCTTTAGATTGAAAACCCTTTTCTATTCCTGCAGGAAAAAAAAAATACATGTTTGACGTAAAGATAGGCTACGCTAGTCCACAAAAAACCACCCTGAAAGTATTAGATTTCTCACTTAAGCTTCATATCCTTCACAAGGATCCATGCTAACAGAGCATCTAATCTCTAGAAAGTGCTAGTTGTGACAAAAAGCAAAAAGGGCTTTGGAGTGTCTCACAATAAGTTCTTGACTAAAATAATACTTGTGTTCAACTCGTAGGACAAAATGGGTCACAACCACCCAGCACAAAAAATGCAGCCCTACAATATGCTGATAACCCGAGAATATGTAACATTAAAAATTACCACATCAGTTTATAAATTGAAATCTTTATTTAAAAATAAAGGTTTATTTTTAAAGGGTATATCCACAGCAACATCCAATGGAAAAATATCAACCGAAAGAGATGTATGAAGTTTAGGCACTAAAGTGTGCTTATTAGAGAATGATAGGAACTTAAGCATATTTGATATATTTATTATGATTACCTGTAGTCATAAAGACTATAACCCATTAAATTTGGCTTTATTTTAAGGCAAAGAATATTATCTAATGTGTTTGAGGGATATTCTTAGATATCTTACTAGAAAAAAATGGTACCATAAATAGTTTGGCAAACACTAGGCTAAACTTAAACATTATTTATTGCTATGTTATTTAGTGCCTTTAATATGTTAATGTGAATTTTTAATCTTTCCAAGAAAGTAACCATTATATAAATCAGCATCCCCAAAGGAAACATGGTACACTCACAGTGGATAATTGGGAAACATTCAATAGAAACCAACAAGGGAGGATGTAGTACTGTTACCATCTCCAGATCTGAAGATATAAGAGAGGGGGAGCAGTTAAACAAAGAGAACTGTGAAATGGCAAGAACCGCCTCACAGAAGCTGTGACCTTAGAAGACAGTGAACTAGTGGCAATCCAGCAGGAAAAAGGTAAGAGACCCAGGAATAAATACCTAGCCTCATATCCCATCTTCTTAATATCTTGCTGGTCTCTTTCCATCTCAGCCAACCCTCCTTTTAGTGAAACCCAAGAGGAAGGCAGAGGGCAAAGGAACCTGAAGTCTACACAGATCAGTAGTTTGGGGACAGCAGAAGAGAGAATAGAGAGTGAGAAAAAGAAAATAGGCTGTACAACTGTGGATCCCTTTTTTTTCACAGATGACTAGGGCTATAGTATTTTGCAGAACACATTTGGGGAAAACTTGGACCATTTGTAAAGTGATCCAAACATGCACACAATTTTTTTTTAAAAAGTGACAATGGAAGTACCTACACTAATATGAAGCAGCTCATTCGTTCAATTAAGGTTGATTTGCGAGGCAACGGAGTATCTCCAACAAAACGGTAAAATAACATAATGTCCATTTCAATTTTGACTTATGCACTATGATCACAGAGTTGGTCTTTTTTTCAAAAATATTCCAGGGATTTAATTTTTCCAAAGACCTTTATTAACCAGTTATTATTATTCAGGTAATTTTGTCTTGCAGCATCTCCTATGGCATCCATATAAATGTTCCTTTTTTCTCTTTTTAATTGATTTAGCTCTCAAATACCTATGTTGTAATACTTTTGTTGTGATTTGAAAAGTTCTCCATCATTATTCACACTCAGTGACTTCATACAACCCTGAAACTCAAATTTCAGTTGCATTTGTTTACATTGTTTTATTGTCTACATTGGTGAGAAAATGACATAAATGGGTTTGGATGTAATATACACTACTAGTGTAAATTGGGGATAAATACTTAAAAACTAATTTTATAATTGGATGTTCATTAATTAAAATACTATACTTTTGCTTCCCTAGAACTCAATTTACATAGGAACTCAATGACTATATAGCTAAAAAGAGTCCCTAGTCTGAAGGAATAAGCAAAAGTTCAGCTCCCATTTGATCTAATGGGACCTGAATAGGTGTGGCTCACTAATTATTTCATTCAGTTGTCTGTGTTCTCTAAAAACCTGCTCACACTAGAAGTCTACCAATACTGTTAGTAAGGTGATCCCACAGAACTTCATCAATAATTCCCATTTCCTGTCAACCAAGAATCCAGCCTGAGGGAAACAACTCATCAGCTGGTTTCTCTAATTCTCAAATGCAAATCCTGTAACATGATAATACCTGTAACTAGGCTTGCTCTCTGTTTCAACATATATAAATATATGTTTCCTTTGCAAGGAACAGTGATTTAAAGAAATCTCTGTGAGGGTATTTCCCTACTCTGAATTCAATCATGAGGAAATCAGACAGCATACTAAGAAAATAACCCTGTAAGACAGTTTCCTCTGTCTTTACTATGTAGTATTTTATACACTTGATGTGTTACCATGCTTGTTAGAATTTATTAAAGCAGATGCCAAATTTGGTTATTAGATGCTTTTTGTCAATTGAGTACATACACATTCTAGGAAAAAGGACTTTTTCTTTGTAGAAAATAGAAAGTGTCTGGTTTGTTGGCAGGGATAGGGGCAAAAGGAGAGACAAAACTCTAGTCATGCGAGAGCTATTGAATGTTTCGATTGACTAGAATCAGGAAATGTGCATGAATTCCACAGGTGTTCATTGAGTGAACATTACATGCCATGTATTTGGCACTGAAGACAAAGTGATGAGGACACACTTGGCCCCTGCCTTCATGGAATTTAGATTAGCCAATCAAAACTTAAACTTGAACTGCTGGGTACAACATAATCAAAACTAGTGTTTCTAAACAAAAACAACCTCTCCCTAAAAGTTCTGGACTGCAAAAGAAGTATATTAAAATGCCTCTGTTGCAAAAGTATTTTCAAATAATTTTCATGGGTAGCTATCAGCTGAATGCCATTAAAAAACACATTCAAAGAAAGCAAGTATTTAGACATTAAATGATAGTTGCACTTATGTCTGATACATATGCTGTACATGAAAATGAATACAGCTTTGATAGGGCTCATTGGTGCATCTAAATACTCAATCCCATCATAGAAGTGCACCCCAAACAGTAAAAATTGACAAGATGAACTTCCAAGTATAAGACTGGGCATTGAGTTGCTTGACTGTTGCACATACAAATCAAATTCTTTGTGGAGGATCTAAAATTATCAACAATTTCTCCTTGGAAAATGCTTCTGTCCACTAATTCTACCTCCTGGTGTATGAAAAAAAAAAAAAGCTATTATGACAGTTCTAACAACCCTGACAGTACAAACAATTAAGACCACCTCTCTGACATTGTTATTTTCTTTCTTTGGAAATTTCACCTTTGATGACTATACGATACAGGCAAAACTACTACTAGCAACTTTTCATTTGTTGACAATATATGATGTCATCAACTCCAAGCATCTGTGATATATTGGTTACAAATATTGCTTACAAATTCATCACAAGAGAAAAAAATTCTTGGTGACTTACTTTGTTGAAGTCCTCACTACTCTCGCTTTAGGTACAGCTTGCTTCTCCGTACTTTTTAGCTTTTGGAACATTAAAGAGAAGCAGCTTGCTTCACTCACTGCTTTGCAATCACCTGAAGGACTAATTATTTCCCCCATGATGTGGAAGGCACAGGAATGATTAACAGATCTAATTTACAAAACTAAATAGTATCCTATTCCTTTGAAATCAGAACTTCACAGGGTGGTGAAGTTATTATCCTATTTGAAATACACAAAAATAAATTTCCAAACCCAATAGAAAGTAACATAATTTTCTAGAACTTTCAACATCGTATGTCTTTTACCTCTTTCCATGGTTTTCTTGTGTTTTAGGTTATGCCCAAAACATGTGTAATTCCTTTTTCTGAGTTATAACTTATTTTAATTTTTGAAAGTAAACAATAATAGGACATATTTTAAGACATATTGAGATTAGAGTAGTCAAATGATTATTCTACCCTATCTTTATTCATTAAGACTTTGATTCTCAAACTTCAGCCTGCATTGGAATCACTGGAGGGCTTGTTAAAACACAGATTGCTAAGCCCTACCCCCAGAATTCCTGATTTAGTAGGTCTGGAGTGGAGCTTGAGAATTTGAATATCTAACAAGTTCTCAGGTGCTGCTGCTGCTGTTCCTGGGACAACCTTTTCAGAGAAAGGTGTTTGAGTGCTTAAGGAAATCGGAATGTTGACATGGGTCTATTATGTGCAACTTGAACCAGAGGCTCTTCAGTGACCCAGAGGATTGGCCATCTACCAAGGCATTAGGAAATAGATTGGGGAAGATGACAGAAATATCCATGATGACCCCGGTAGTGGATGTCTTCTACATATAAGAAATAATATTGCAGGATATCACAAAAAAATTGGGTCACTCAACTCCAGGGGAATAATGAGAGTGCTGAATCCTAACCACTAGACCATCATGAATGGTCCAGGAGAATAATGAAGTCTTGGAGTGTTAGCAGTCAGGTGACAGTGCCGGACTATCAGAGATAAGATAGGTAAAATTTTGAATCGTGAATATACTGACTACTTAAAAATACATAAACCAATATTCTTTCTGTAAGATAACAACAAACTTGCTGCTCAAGTAAAGTATAGCCTGCAGCTTCTCCAATTTTTGGACATTCATTAAGCATGATTTCCTTTTTAAAAGGTGAACTATGCTTGTCAATCTTTGGAAAACTGGTCTAGTAAACACTATGAGGCTAATGAGTGCCAAGGTATATAAGCCGGTAGATCTCTGGAGTGTACCTCCCAGTGACTAGTATTATTAACGGCTAGATTTGATCCTAAAATTAAGGACTGTGGTAGGTTTCTTTTGCTTCTAGTAATCTGCATATTGGAATACACAATTCCTTACGTTCAAAATTGTTTTTTTTTTTTTCCTTTCTTTCTGCAGCTCTTAACAAAAGCACATTTTTCAAAGATACAGCTGGACTGGGTTAATTCAACCTCAGAACTCCTTTAGCATTCTGTGGTTTATTTAACTAGAACATCTTTCATCAAATCCTTGACAAGACTAGGTGAAATTTTTGGATATCACTTAAGATTATGTGTCCCATCAAGGAATAGTTATTTCTTGAACCCTATGCAGCATGGTTTGGTAGCACATTGAAGATGGCTTTATCTTAAATAACTAAAGAATGGGAGAATAGCTGTCCTATTGCCATTCCAAGAGTTAATCAAAATGGAACATATGAATCAAATAACATACAGAAAATGGTAGTGCTTATTGTTATATGGTGTAAAGTAGGTGGGGATTTTAATCACATTTCTATCTATTGTACAGATCGCCCTTAGATGAGATGATCCAGACAGATAAAAAATATCCTGACACTCCTGATTTACTATCCCACAGCCATTTCTACCTTCTTCCTTGTAAAGTACCCCAGTTCTTTGCTGTTGTTTTTGTACAACAGCTCCAGAGAATGAACCTTGTTTGAACCAAGCCATGATTCTCAACCATGACTGAACATTAAATCCCTGTGAGGAAATTTTATAAATATCGATGCCAGGGCACCACCCCAGAGCCATTTAATCAGAATCTCTGCAAGTTGGGTGCAGATGAAAATATGTTTTAAAAGCTTCTCAGACTATTCTGATATGCAGCCAGGAAGCAGGACCTCAGGTCTAAACTAATCATGGCAATCCAGCCCCTTTGTCAGTGTTCAGAGCAAGGTACGTGACCCTGTTCTGACTGATGAGACTTAAGAAGAGTTCTTCTAGGGGCTTCTGGTAAAAAAAATTTCCTTCTTGAAACAGGAGAAAAATGTAAAGAGAAAGATTTTTTTTAGTGCCAACACTCCTGCGTCGTATTTGGGCAATTTCATATGAAGGCATAATGCTTGGTTGTGGTGGCCATTTAGCAGCTATGAGGAAAGACAATGCTGAAGCACTAAATAAAGCAAAGTGGAAAGATCAAAAAATTCCAAGTATATCAGTAGGAAAACAGAACCACAGTAATCATAATGAGAATAATGGATTTATTATAAGAATATTAGTCTGGTGAAGGAGTCAGAGGATCAGAGAAACAGGCACTGAATATTCTACTTGAAACACTGATGTAGTGGACAAATTGGAGCTGGAAGAGAAATCCAAGAAACTAAGCTCAACTTCTTGCCAAAGTGGGAGTGCAAGTACTCAGGAAGAGGTTTATTCAAATTGTCTCCTTGGGGAAATAGTTGCTATCATTTCTGGGCCCACTGTCCAGTAGTGGGTGGGGAGCTGCTATTGTTTGTCAGGACCAGCAGGTGGCAGGAGAGGCAAGATACAGAATGGAGATGAGGAAGAACAGAGGACTTACCAGGCATCTCTGCCTCTCCTGTCACTCAGTCTTACAGCAATGACCTTCTGAGCAAAATGGCTTCAATCTCAAGTACTTTCCAAATCTCATGCATATTCTTTTGTCCAATTCTAACCCGGAACCATATGGAAAAAAGGGTTCTGGGAAATGTAGTTCCCAGCCTTAGTCAAGAAATGGGATAAATGAACAAGGTGCGATCCTTCTGGAAAATCTAAATTTGGTTGTTAAAAATTAGTAATAAAGATAAATTTGGAGTGATACTAGTTGACTATCCCTCAAAACCTTGCCTTTCCCTATTACTATAAATGAAAATCAATTTCCTTAAACTAGTAGGTCTGTGCCTCTTTAACTAAATTCTGGTACATCTTTCTTATACAGATATATCAATAATAGGCACAGATTATAAACAATAATGGAGTAAAGACAAAAATTCAAAAGGCTAAGAAGAATTTTTCAAATGGGATAAATTAAAATTTTAAGAAGGAGATGGATATTAAAAATAAAAAAGAAAAACAATAGGTAGGAAAAATAGAGTGAAATAAAAACTGGAGGCTTCTATTTTAAAGCTAGATGATAAAATAGAAAAATATTAAAAAGGAACAAAAAACAGCAAAAATTAAGCCAAGGATATTAATTAAAACAATGTGAGGGTAACTCGAACAGAATTTAATCATCATTGGAATAAATTATAGTTAATTCAGGTTCCCAGAGGCAACTAACACTGAAAAAAAGTTAAATTGACCCTACTCTAACTAACGTATACAAATATTCTACTGGAGGTTTTAAGAAGTCCTCATTATGTCAACATGTCAACATATCTCCACTGAGTATTTTTGTAAGATCCATATGCCGTGTCTATCACGGCTTTCACGAATTTATCTAGTTTGAAAAACTCAGAAGAAAACTGGAGAGTGAAGAAAACTACAAATCTTACAGAAAATATTTGGCAAAATTTTTGAAACACTGACTAGTAAATAGAAATAAATAAGTGGATTGGAGGTTGACATACAATACTTAAGAATCAGTTTTTTGTCAATATTAACAAATATTTAAGAATGTTGAAAGGAACAAAACTAATCAATAGCTTTATTTGAGTGGTGAGCTGGCTTCAAACAGGCTCTGGTGGATCTGCCATGCCTCTCTATGGAAATATATCAAGCACATCTCACTTTGCACTGTGAGAATAGTCTCATTTTCATAAAAACAAGGACACACCAAAAAGCGGTTAACATTGGTTGTCTCCTGGAAAGGAAAATAGTATCTGGAGAACAGAAATGAGAAAGAAGCTCACTATTCTTCCCGCTGCATCCACTGAAAATGTTGTACCTTATACGTATATTACCCAGTCAAAATAATTTTAAAACAAAACTTTTCAGTTTCTCAGCTTCTGCTTCTGAAATTGACAATTTCCTTAAGGAAGAAAGCAGTCTCAAATGATGGGCTCCCCTCTCTTGGCTTCCCTCCTCTCCTGGGTCTTGATCCACAAATTCTCGCTTCTTTAGTTGCTCTCTAATGCCTTAAAACTAACAATTTTTATGTTCACCTTAACCTCAGATTTTAAAATTGTTTCTAGTGGGAGGGATGGACCAGAACGGTCTAGTCTACAAGTACCCAAAGCTGAACTTCTATGATCACTTTTTTATCATGTGCTTGAAATGAAAATATTGTTGCAGTTTCAAAGTTACCATAAATTTAATAAATGAAACATGTTAATCAACAAAATAGGTGTTTAAATTTATTGTCTCCAAAAATTAGATGGAGCAAGAACAAATGAAAAATTTAATTCTATAGACAATGTATTTGTAGCTGACATTCATTCGTCGAATGTAAGATAGGCCCTATATTGCATATTATTAATACACTGTCTTATTTAATCTTCAATACGAACCTGATATTTATCATCGGTCTTATTTTACAGAAAAGAACCACATCTCAGAACACATGAAATACTTTTCTTTCGGTTTACAAAGTAACTGATAGAACTTAATTAAAATTCAGCTTTAATCATTAAAATAAATATTATGCTCCACATTTTACTAGACTCTGCAAGGCACTGCATTAGACTCTGAATCAGGATAAAAGAAGAAGAAGAAGAAAAAGAAGAAGAAAGAAAAAAAGAAAAGAAAAGAAAAAGTAGTAAGAGGGAGCATTTAGTCTAATATTTTTTGTTCAGAATCTGTCAATATAGTGAAGATATAATTTTTTTAAGATGGAGTTTGGGATTTGGAGAAAAAATTACCCTGAAGAATAAAAGTACATCGAAATAAAAATATTATTTGTTCCTCTTTCATTTCACCACACATGACATTTCCGTATTCGTTGTAAAGGGTGAAATTCTGAAGGTATAACACAGGTGAATTGGAGGTGCCATCTGTTTCCCCATTTGATTCTCAATCCTGCTTCTGGATATTGCCTCTACAATCTATTTGTGAGGCTCAAGTTGGTTTTCATTTTCTCCACACAGTCCCTAGATCCACAGCTTCAAACTCAGTCTTTCCCCCACTTCCCAGGACCACCAATCACTATATTTAAGCATTGCCAACTCTAGTTTCTATGAATTAAGAGCAAATCCCCTTCAACACTTCTCTGCTACTATGAATGTCTTACCACTTTATGCCAGAGGCCCAGTTTGAATCATTCTTGGCCATCTCTCTGGCACCCTCACTCTCTTTTCGGACATTTGCTTTTGTCAGTCCCCTTCAAAGGTCTGGGTTCATGTCCCCGAGTCTCTGACTGCTGAGCTTCTGCTATGCTACCAAAAGCCTGCCTGGCTGAACCTCTTTGTATCACTCACCGTAGACTCTTGCTGTTTTTGCCCTATTAATTACCCACATCTCTCCTTTCCAATACTAATCCTTCACACAGTGGTCAATAATTATTCCACCTTACTCTCTTTGCAGTGAGATACCTACTAGATTGCATGTACCTTTCCCTATGCTGTTGAAAAAAACTGTTGCTTCACAAAACTATGTGTACAGTGTTTTATCTCCTAGATGAATGGATCAAACAGTGAATATTGTTTTAAAATAAACATTCATTAAAGATATTCTTAAGCATCTTACTACTATTAATGCTGTAGGTTATCGTAACAATAAATAACAACAAATAAGACCAAATCACAATCACCACCTTCATAGAATCTATAGTCTAATTAGGGAAATAAGCTCCCTAAAGAGGCAATAGCAGACGGAATGGGAAAGTGCTTTAGAAGAAGAATTGACAAAGTAGTATGGCAGTAAATACAAGAAAAAATATTTCTTTCAAAAGGAAGAATCAGGTTTGACATAATGAGAGAAAAACGGTTTTTGTAATTGGAGGTATCTGAAATCCATTCCTCTCAGGTGAGGAAGTGAGCTCAATAGCTACTAGCAGATATTTTCCCAGCCTTAATGTCCTAATGAGAAAGTCAGTCTTGGGAGTAGTATGGGCACCAAAGAGAAACACATCAAGAAACAGGAAAAGGAAAGAAAAAGAGAATGAGAGTAAGGAGTCATGAGACCCTAATGACATTTGAGTCCCTGGTTCCAGATACCTCTGATGCTAGTTGCACACTGAATTTAATAAGGTTTGTTTATATGAGCCAACAAATTCCCTATTTTGCCTAAATTAGTTCCCTAAACTATAATTTTTTGATTTACAAACAAGTCAAATTAATCCTGTTAGACAGATACTCTTTGGAAATTTACCCAGTTACTGATTACAGTCGAACAACATGCAGTTAGAGGCACTAACCACCCCCCTCAGTCGAAAATCTACATTTAACTTTTCACTCCCCCAAAATAACTACTAACAGCCTACTGCTGACCAGAAGCTTTACTGATTATATAAACGATTAACATATATTTTGTATATTACATGTATTATGTAATGTATCCTTATAATAAAGTAAACTAGATAAAAAATATTAAGAAAATCATAAAGAAAATACATTATTTATTGAAAAAAAATCTGTGTCTAAGTGGACCCACACTGTTCAAACCTGTGTTGTTCAAGGGTCACCTATACATCTTAGTTAATCAACTAATGTTTTAGTTTTTTGTTTTTTTTTTTTCAATGTTAGAGTAGGTCATTTTAAAGCTAACTTTTAATCTTTCATGGAAATCCTTCATCTGAGGGTCATTATTTCACGATGTGAAGGATGAGAAATAATAATACATAGAAAGGATTCCCAGGACCATAAGACATGCCATACCTCAAAACTAAACACATTTGTTCTTCACTTATACAGGGGCTAAAAAATTCATATAAATAGAATAGCATTTTGAAGACAGTGCATTAATATTTATTCCAGGAAAACAACAACAACAACAACAACAACAAAAAACACGGTGACTCAATAAAATTAAGTTAGTTAAACTTTGAAGCTGAAGGGAACCAAAGTTTTTCAACCCTGAAGCTTCCTTTTGGGATACTGATTTAAAACTGGTTATTAAGAAACAAAAGAATTGGAAAGAAACTTTCCTGCCCAGGAGATTAAGAGGGAAAAAGCTGCTTCAGGAAGAAAATCTTAGGATATTCCCCTTATCCTAATTTGAATTAAGTATGTTAAATAGAAGGGCTTCAGTCAGGGGCCTCTTAGCTAGATAGGCTCTGTTTCCTACTGTTTTTGCATTGCCTCCCAAGAATTTGCCTGCCATATGTGTTTACTCTTCCTCAACTACCTATAAATGGCCCATTCTCACTTCTGAATTCCAAGACCCCATTTCTCCCCTTTTCTCCTTTGTCCAAAATGTCATATATACCCAGTGTTGCTTCACTGTCTTTAGAATTTTTATGCTTAAGTGTATTCCCCATGCACATGTATCAAAATTTGATTTTCTTCTGTTAATCTCTATTCATTTGATTATTAGCCCAGCTAGAAAATCTTAGAAGGTGAGAGGAAGAGTATTAATTTTTTAACCCCAACAAAATAAAACTCCTGGGGGATGAGTTTTCTGGACCACTTTACAAAATAGGTGTATTTCCTGTTTGTAGGAAGAACCATGACTAGAATGCAAGAGTGTGAAATATTGGTTCATTTTCTCTAAATGCAGTATTTTAAAGATGGGCTGAGAGTGCTCAGCTGCTTCAGACTATTCATTTACAAATACTGAGTGCTCCTTCTTGATGAACAAAGCATTGCCAGGGACCAGGCCAAGGGACTGTGCAAGTAGAAAGAAGTGAAAACTTTCAATTGGTACTAATAAATTCTGAGAATTCAGAGGCTCACAACTGGTCCTACCCTCTCTTCTACATGTTCCACTTATTTATCATGGTGTAAAAAATCACCTCCAAAACTTAGTGGCTTAAAGCAACAACCATGTTCTTATCTTTCATGTTTTCTGTGGATCAGGAAGGGCTTGGCTAGTGATTCTCGTTCATGTCTCTAATGCAATTGCAGTCAGAGAGTGGCTAGAACAGTGAAAGGCTAGATCAGCTGGAGGTTGGCCAGGTGTTTCTCCAAGTGGGCTCAGGGTTTCTCCATGTCCCTCTGCGTGGATTAGTTTAGGCTTCCTCACAGCATGGCAGCCTCAGAGCATTTGGTTGCTTACATATGGTGGCATCCCTGAGCATGAACATTCCAAGGGATCAAGATGAAAATATCCGGCATATTCATGATCTGTCCTTGGAAGTTACACAATATCCCTTGGTCTGGGCAGGCACAGGGGCGTCCCCAGGTTGGAGGAGAAGAGTCATAGCCTAGACTTCTATCTCTCAATGGAAGGAGAGAAAAAGTCATATTGTAAGAAGAGCAGGTGGAATGAGAGATCTAGCCATCTTTGGAAAATATAATCTGCCATGCTGTATCTACCCCTTAATGCGTACTTCATTTTTTGTGTTTCTAGATCGACTTCAATACTTTTTGAACCAGATTTTATCTCCACTCTTATAAATATTGATGGGCAAGCAATAAGACAGATGAAAAACACACTGTGTTTTGTCTCAAACACCACATTTCACCAGCATTATCCATGCCCATAGAAAAGTGTCTATAAACTCCCACTAATCCCCTCTCTATCCCTATTTGAAAACAGCTGGAAATAATGTGTTGTATTTTGATAGAGTAGAGATCTCTACAAACCATAGCAGTCATTTTGTAGCCTATGTATGTGATAGTCCCATTTTATTTCACATATACTATAGATGAACTGTACTACATGCACAGAATTTTGCAATTAACGAGCATAAAATTATCACTGAATATACTCGATTTTTATTAGAAATTTTATTATTTTTTTCATTGGCTTCCAAATATTCTTACATTTCCAAAAATACTTTATAGTGACATAATAAAGAGAATAGCTCTCACAGCTTTCTTTAGTTACTTTTTTAGTTTGATAAAAGACTGCATACATATCAAAAAGTATGAAAATAAAAAGGCATCTATCTACTGATGAATCACAAGATAGAACAAAAGTTGACATCTGACCATATGCACTCCCTCCTCCCCTCTCCTTCTCATCCTCTCTCTCTCTTTCACTCTCTCTCTCTCAAAATAAATTACAGACACAAGGCAGTATGTGTAATTTAAAAATTATCTCCACATTTCTACCTTCCCTTTCTAGCTCTGCCACATAAGAATGTAGACTGTGTAAACATCATAGTTTATATGAGTAGAGCCCCAGAGAATCATGCAATGCAGAACAAAATTATTTATGGCAGCCCCAAAATTACTGTACTGAAGTTAGTGGTTTTCATTAAATCTCCATTGTTATAGTTTCACTACAAACGAGGATGATATGTAAAAGCTCTTCATATGCTGATCTTTAAATTTTTATGTAGATGTTATCGTATTATAATTATTTTGCAATATTTTTTACTTACTTTATCCATGTTAATCAATGTATGTCTAAAGAATTAATTATTACTACTCTATAGTATTCCGTAATTTATGGAACAAACCATAATTTATTCATTCCCCTATGAGAGTACTTAACCTTTTCCCAGTTTTTTCCTCTGTTACTATCACTGCTGCAATGAACATCCTTGAAAAGATATCCCTATTGACATAACTGTGATTTTCTCTAAGGAATAGATACACCTAGAAACAGAATTGCTGGCAACTAGAGTATGTAGATATTATGTACTGTCAAATGCATCTCTGGAGTAGACTAGGCTACAGTAACAAATAGACCTTAAAATATTATGCTTCAATTTAATAACAGTTTACTTCTCATTCACCTAAAGGCCTAAGACAGCATGTGCTCAGACCTTTATAGTTACCTAAATGAATACCAGGTAACCTGCAGAGTGAGTTAGGCCAGGGGAACTCTGCTCCTCACAGCTATTCAGGTAACCATGCTATCAGGCATTCTGCCATTTTTAACATGTGGTTTCCAAGTTTCCCTGTGCATTGCCATCCCAGTCGGCCAGAAAGGGAAACACTATATGAAGAAGCACATCACTTTTAATCCCATTCCATTGGTAACACTCAGTTACATGACCATATCTAACTGCAGGAGAAGTTGGGGAAGGTAATCTGGCTGTGTACCCAGGAAGAAGATGAGAATGGATTTGACAGACTTAGCAATATCTGCCTCCTTCATTTTCCAAAGTAGTGGAAGTAATTTATATTTTCTCCAGGAGCGTACAAGAATTTCTATTTCTTTACACCTTTACTGACACATGATATTGTCAAACTTTTCCATTTTCTCAAGATAATGGGTATATAATGGCCTAGCGTTGTGTTTCTAATTTGCATTTATTTGATTAATAATAAGATTAACACCTTTATACATTGCTTTTGCCATCCAATATTTTCTTTGTTTAAATCAGTTGCTCCATTTATCTCCCAGCTTTTTCTTATTGATCTACTAGGACTTCTTTATAAATTCTACTTACCTATTATACCTATTTTGGCTATATGAATTGTAAAATTCCTCTATTTTGTTTATGTCTTTTCACTTTGTTCATACCTTTTGTCATACAAAGTCTCAAATTCTGTTGTAATCCAGTTTATCAGTCTTCTTTTATGGATTGTGCTATTTATGCCTTATTTAAGATATTTTTCCTTGCCCAGATGTAATGAAGATATTTCACTATGTTTACTTCTGAACATTTTATAATTTCATTTTCCACATTTATTACATAGTCCATCTGAATTTTTTTTGGGGGGGGGTAGCAAAATTTTTTGTTTACCCCCATATGGAGAGTCACTTTTTCCAGCATCGTTTATTGAATAGTCTACCCTTCCCCCACTGGTTTGTAATACCACATTTGTGATAAGTCAAAATCCATATATGCATGGATCTGTTTCTAGACTCTTTTAATTGGTCTATTTGATTATCTATTTGATTATAACAAGGGCATGTTTTCATTATTATAAATTTATCATTGACTTAATAATCCTTCCTTTTCAAAATTGACCTGACTCTTCTTGGCCCTGAATGGGTTTTTCAAGTTCCATGAAAACCCTTTTGGGAGTACAATAAAAATTGCAATAACTTCATAAATTGATTTGGAAGAATTGTCATATAAGATCTTGATATTGGTCTGAACAACTTTCTAATGATTCTAGAGTATCTATTTATTGCGACATGGGGTTAAAAACAAACAATGCCCATAGAACTGTACAACACAAAACATGAACCCTAATGTAAATTATGAACTTCAGTTAATAATAATGTATCAACATTGGTTCATCAATGATAACAAACATACCACACTAATGTAGCAAGTTAATAATAAGGGAAACTATAATCCAGTGAGTGAGGAAGTATAAGGGAACTCTCCGTACTTGCTGCTCAATTTTCTGTAGACCTAAAGCTGCTTGAAAAACTAAAACATATTATTTAAGGGGAAAAAAATCCTTAAACTATGATGTCCAACTCTTAGTAGTTGTGGGACTTTGGACAATGTTCTGTTTTGTTTTGTATTTTAGTTTTTCTCTTACTTAGTTTTCTTATCTGTACCATAAGAGTTATAATAGTACTTACAATAGTACTTCCCAGAAAAGGTTATTTTTAGGATTATATGATATATATAAAGTGCTTTACATTGGCTGGAAAATTCGAAGAGCTCCAAAGTGGTAGCTACAATTATCACTTAGGCCCAATCAGTCCTCTCTTCTAACAGGCTAACATTCCAGCTTTAGATTTACCTCTGATTCTTAGCTGTTTAATTTGTTCACTCATTGGAAAAATATTTATTCTGTCCCAGATACTGTGCTAGGCAAATACAAAGACAAGAGTTTTCCGCCCTCGAATAATTTCTAGTCTAGTAGAGAAGAGAAAGAAGTAAACAGATAATTACGATATGTTGCCATAGTGCCACTCAAAACAATACCTGACATTTCTTCCATGTTTAGTTTACAGTATTTTCCTAACCTCTAAATCTACCTGGAATTGAGACCAAGCCACTGACTGAACCTAGATTCTGACAGAGCAATGAATTTCAAAAAGTCTCAGGCCCCAGTAACTCTTCTTAGACCTATTACCATTAGCAGTTGGTATTCCTGGGTTGTTGGCTGGTTTCCTATCAAGAAAAATTCACCTTTGGTAGCAACATGTATTGTATCACTTTTGAGAAATTAACATCTTTCTCCATGACTGTTAAAAGCCAAGGCTTTCCAACCACACTGTTTCTGTCTCCCTAAACAGGCCAGTCATTTCACACAAATACATTACCACCAAACACCAAGCAATGTTACCCAGAACAGCAAGTATTCCATTTTTCAGAATCACCTGAATTTTTTGTGCCAGCACCTACCAAATTCTCACAACTCCTCTTGTCAATCCCTGCTCTGTCCCAAATGTTTCATAAACTGAAGTCTCTGAAAATTTCTTCCAAAGAAAGCGCCAAGCCAAAGTATGGCCTGATGCCAAGAATTTATAACATCTGCTAAAAGATCTCTGTTTCTAGTGGTACTCTGGAAAGTTGTGCTTTGTGGCTTTCATTCTCTTTCAATATTACACCATATCATGACTTTTTGCTTATGAAGGGAAGATATTTCCTTTCTGACCATGTCTGAGAGGAAATTAAATTGGTTAATGCCTTGGTGGAAGTTTATTCATAATCACACTCTCTCTCTTTTTCTAAACTAACCTTGTTTCCAAAATTAAACCATGGCTTGAGCAGATTCTATCAGAGACTTCTTTTTTCTTATAAGAATCTCATAGCTCAATAATTACTAGATATTTTTTATATTAGAAATGTGGGAAATTCTACAGATGATGTTTCTTTTTTTAATAATTTTTTACTTTTTCAATTATAGTTGGCATACAGTATTATAATTACCAGTGTAAAACATAGTGACATTTATATAGCTTACGAAGTGATCACACTGATAAGTCTAGCACACATCTGACACCATATATATTTATTATGACATTATTGACTATATTCCTAATGCTATACTTTACATCTTCATGACTGTTTTGTAACTACTGATTTGTACTTCTTAATCCCTTACCCATTTTCACCTACCCACTCCCAAACCCTCCCATCTGACAACATCGAAATGTTCTCAGTATCTATGAATTTATTTCTGTTTTATTTGTTCTTTTATTTTGTTCTTTATATTCCACTTACAAGTGAAATCATATGGCATTTGTCTTTCTTTGTCTGACTTACTCCACTCAGCCAACCACACTGTTTCTGTCTCCTCCTCAAGGTCCATCCGTGTTGCAGATGGCAAAATTTCATTCCTTTTATGGCTGAGTAATTTTCATTGTATATATGTACCACCTATCTATTCATCTGTTGAGGGACATCCAGGTTGCCTCCATATCTTGGCTATTGTAAATAATGTTGCAATAAATATATGGATGTATGTCCCTTGGAAGTAGTGTTTTGAGTTTCTTTGCATAAATACCCAGAAGTGAGATTATTGGATTCTTTTTTGTATCTTGTTATAGCTTTTGTTTTAAAGTCAATTTGTCTTGTATAAATATTGCTACACCAGCTGTTTGTTTGTTCCCATTATTATGAAATATCTTTTTCTATCCCTTTACTTTCAGTCTGTTTGTGTCTTTCAATCTGAAGTGAGTCTCTTGCAGGAAGTATATGTAAGGGTCTTCTTTTCTCATCCATTCAGCTACTCTATCTTTTGGTTGGAGCACTTAATCCATTTACATAAAAAGTAATTATTGAGAAATATTGCCATTTAAAAAACTACATTGAAAATGTAGTCATTGCCATTTTATTATTCATATTTTTTATCATTTTTTTCTCTTTTTCTTAAATAAGTCCCTCTAACATTTCTCGTAATACTGGTTTGGTGTTTATAAACTCCTTTAGCTTTTTCTTGTCTGGGAAGCTCTTAATCTGACCTTCAATTCTAAATGATAGTTTTGCAATGACAAGTTTCTTGAAAGAAGTATCTGTTTTATTCATCTTTTTTGTATTTAGTGAGATTCAGAGCCTCACACAGAGTAGACTCACATAAATGTGCATTGAATTAATTTGAAAATTTTTTCTAGTGGTACGTCAGAATTACAAGGAGTCTCACTGAGAGATACTCTTATCTCAAATATTAAGTTCCCTAGAACAAGGTAGATATCTTTTCTCTGATGGTAGTGAGCTTAGAAAAAGCTTTATCTTGCTGCCTCAAAAACAGACTGTGTGTGCTAATTACCTGTGTAGCACATGTACCATTAGAACATCTGTACACACCTTATATTGGGGACATATGTTATTTTCTGTTAGCATATTAGAATCTTAACCCACTTTCTAAGTTTGAGAAATTTCCTACTTTAGGGGTCTTGGTGGAAATTAGAGCCCTCTAGAAGGATTAAAGAGGCCTGATACTTTCCTCCCAAACCCCCATTTCAATAGGGCCATGGGCTCCACCTTGAGATGCCCCCTTCCTGAGTCTGACTTGGGAGCTAATAGCATAAGAAGCAGGAACGATAGAGCAGTCTCTTTAGTTGCAGGAATAAGTGCCAAGTTTTTGGCATCTTTTCTTTCCTGTGCCTAAATCTTAGACCCAGCCCTGGAAAATCTGTCTTGAAAGGTATGAGGAGATCTCTGCTTGGTCCTTTTGTGTCTGTTATGTACTCTTGAGTAGTGTTTACGTAATAAAAGCAGTTGTCTTCATCCATAAAGGTTAGAAAAATTATTAGAAACTTGTGATTTCATCTTTTTCTGGGAATATCTGAAAATGAGCTCAACATTTTCTATATTGGGTGTCAAGTTAAAAGTGAATTTCCCAACCACTCTTCTTTTAAGTGAGTTATTATCTGTGGTGCCTAAATGTGATACCAAGAATTTGCAATTGTTTAAAATGTACTTACTTATTTTTTATGGTCTTGTAGAATAATACCATTGGAAAAATTCTTACTTCAATTTGCTGTTATTATGTCAAGAAAATTTGTGATGAAAATAATTCAAAAAGTCACTAAGGAAAGGATAAGTGAAGTAAAGCAGATTGTATGTAATTCTGAGGCCAGTACCTACAAAGTTATCCCAACAACATTAAAACGAATCTAAATAATGAGCGTAAATTAAATACATTAGATTTTTTTAAATATTAATAGCCATAATGTACTAAGTCTTCCTGACCTAATATGTTAACTTTAATACTGTAGTAGTTTATATGAAAAAGCTATGAAGTTGTAATAGGAATACACTAAAACTTTATTACTTTCAACTTGATTTATCTTAATCACGTAAAATATAGGCAATATAAGGAGAAAATGTGACCCTCAACCCTAGAAATGATTTCTTTTGTACCAAGATAGTCCGAAAGCACTTAGACTGTTGAACTCATGACAGCCGTTAGCACAACAGTTTATTTATACATTTAATCATTTAAAACCTGACATTTGGTTTGTTATAATGTTATAACAAACATTATAAGCAGTAGTTAATTACTCTAAAGCACATTATGAGTTCTAAATGTCTTTTTTTCTATAAAAAGTGTTTATAGAGTGTTTCTTGTTCACTAGATTTTAGTATTACCCACAATATTCTTTAAAATATTCTCTGGTTTCTTAAGAAGCTAACATAGTCAGATGGGTACTAGACTAATCAGAGGAATCACTTTGTAAAGTATATAAATGTCTAACCACTATGCTGTACACCTGAAACTAATATAAAATAATATTGAATGTCAACTATTATTGGAAAAAAAAAAAGCTAACATAGAAAGCGATCGATAACAACTACAGTCAAGCACCACTTAATGAGGGGGAGCCGTTCTGAGAAATGTGTCATTAGGCGATTTCATTGTCATGCAAACATCAGAGAGTGTACTACATAATGGTATAGCCTACTACATGCCTAGGCTATATAATATAACTTATTACTGATAGGCTAATAACCTGTATAGCATGTTACTTTACTGAACTCTGTAAGCAATTATAACACAATGGTATTTGTGTATCTAAATATAGAAAAGGTACAGTCAAAATATGGTATAAATGAATTTTTAAAGTCAAGCACAAGAGAAAATGATGTGTTGAGAGACACGGTAAACAGGAGATTCATTAAGGCTGCTGCTGGTGTAACAGGGCAAACTGTTTTACAGAAAACTTTTTGTTTTTAATTAGTAAATAGAATACACTCTACAATAATGGTAAAAAGTATAATACAATAAGTTTATAAACCAGTAATGCAATTTTTTACTATCATTACAAGTACTATCTATGTACTGTACATAATTGTATATGCTATACTGTTATATGACTGGCAGTGCAGAAGGTTTGTTTACACCAGCATCACCACAAACACATGAGTAATGCATTGTGCTATGACATTACATGGGCTATGACATCATTAGGCAATAGAACTTTTTAAGTTCCATTATAATCTTATGGGACCACCATTGTAGATGCAGTTAATTGTTGACTGAAATATCATTAAGTGGCATGACTGTGCATATAACAAAGAAATAAATCTGCCCCTAAATAAAGCTGGTATTTGCCCATGTTTTTACTAATAAGGAATTATTGGAAAGCTGCCATGTAATTTGAAAATAGAAAAAAATTTCTCATTAGTAACTGCATGCTTTTAATAGAGACCAAAGCGAAGCATTTTCTGAGGTTAAAATGTTTCCTATACATGCGTTTAAGTGTGTCTGTATATACTGTATATATAGATATAAACAATTTACTTAAGAAGAATATATATTATACTCTCACATTGCAATCAGCAGGGTATTTCAGATATTTGCTTGTTTATTTGTTTTCAGATATAAACAAACAAAAAAACCACACATGAACTTGAGTTTGCTGTCTTAATATTTTTTTGAAAATGTTTTTTGAAGATTTTTACTTTCCCAATATACTATTTTCAGATATGATTTTCTAAAGCTAATAAGAATGCTTATTCATTTTGAATTCAAAAAAGTTATCTACCCAAAATATTGGTGTTCAGCACATGAAGTATAAAGTGACTTTCACTTAGTAAATGTTTTGTCTTACTACATATGTAGTTCATTACTTTTAAAAATTGTAAATATTAAGAGGGAGGGAAGAGGAAGATAGGGAAAAAATTTAAATCATTTCTTCAATTAAAATAATTAATTAATTGATTGATTAATTAAAAAATAAAAATAAAAAATTGTAAATATTTCCCCATGCCATCACTAAATTGAAATTCTAGAGTGATAAAAGTAAGGGGAATTAGTTAAGAATTCCCCTTGTTTGAATTTGAACAACTATTAGCTGTTATACTATATTATAGTATTTCTTAGTCATCTAACACTAATTGATAAAATTTTTGTTTTACAGCTTTATACTTAAGATTTTATCGGTATCACAGAAAATGAAAACACCGATGTAATGAATACAAAATGAAGGCTTGTTGTTAATGCCAGAATTCTTCCCATTGTATTTTTTAGCATTTGGGGAACATTTTATCACATTCTTATAAAAAAGAAAGCAGGAAGAAGATGGGGAAAAAGGAAAGACCAAAATCAAAAGAACCCTGGTGTAGCACAGAGTAATAATATTAGCAAAATGAGTAAGACCTGACTCTATCCCTGTGGAACTCATTGTTTCCTGTGAGAGTTAGATAGCTAAACCTTCACAATAAAAAGTGACGAGCGTGTCTTCCACTGCCATGATAACCATAGATATGGAGCACAACATCCAGAAAAAGTTTCAGACAACCCTCTTAATTTCTGATGCCAAAATTTTGGACTCTTTTTTCCAGGTGAGCTGGGAGAGAGCACTTTGATAAGGCTCAGCTATGTTCTCAATTTCTAAAATAAAATGCTTTTGAACATTTAAGTTCCACTCAATGTTTTCCAATTATATGCACACTTTCTAAAATCTTTTCATGTCCACTAAAAGAGGTACTAGATTTGAGTGTAGTGAATATTTTTTTTAAAACAACAAAGCCAAGGGTTTTTTTTTGTTTTGTTTGTTTAATTTTGTTTTGCTTTTAATAGAAGATTCTTTAACTGTTCACTCTTTTGGTGTAATTATCTCAAACCGACATTGAAAAATAATTTCTGTAATTATAACTTTTCAAATCTCAAATAGCATTGATGCAGTTAATTTGCAATATCTTTTCCATATGTTCTCTTCTAAACATGTAATGTGTACCTGGATTTTAGAGTCATGAAGACTTGAATCTGGAAACTTGCTCACTCACTAGCAAGCTGTTTGATCTGAAAGGTGATTAACTTCTGTGAGTCTTAGTTTTTCTCTTCTGTAAAATAGAGATAATAGTAACTGATTGAGCTTATTTCAGTATCTGAGACATAGAACTCACTGAATAAATCACTACAGCATTATGGTCTTTTCTTTAAGCAATGTCCATAACTGAATAGTCAATGGTGTCTGCGACTTGAGGACCTGGAAAGTGATTGGCAAAATAGAGATCATGATCCTTGTGTTACCTACCAAAGTCAGAGTCTGGAATTCAATTTTACCCGTTTTACAAACAAACAAGTTGGTATGTACTGTTTTGTGGATACTGGCCAGATACACAAAACTGATGGGTCAGAGACAAAGGACTTTATTAGTCACAGCTCAGTAAGCAACATGAGGTTCAAATTGATGGTATGCATGCGGTGAGTTTACATAGAGGCTGGGAAATACTGAGCTTCAGTAATTCACCACTTTTAATAAGCAGTAAGCAAGCCTACTCTTTGTCTGGGGGAGACATTACCTCATCCCTCAGGGTTGCTCATTGCAAACATCGCCCTGAGAAATGTCCCAGGTAAGGAGCAGTAAAAGAGCCTCGCATTTATGGCATATCTAGCAAGAATGTACAGGGATGCCCAGGGCCCATGGAGAATTGTCTCTCTCAACTCCTCCCTACATCACAGGTGAGATTGCTATTGAATATAGATTGAGAAGTGCTTTGAGTTTTTGGGAAAAAATTAGTAAATATGACAGCTCCTAGAATTTAGTATAATGGCTGCTACTATTAGTGTTTAATGAATAAATTAATGAATAAATGAAAACTATGCCCACAAACAATATAATTAATATCTTTGTTAAATTGTTTTTTTGTAATTTTTTAAATTAAAATAAATATTAATAGGACAATAACTTGTTAATAAGGTAAAACCATGTATTGTGATTATTACTATATCTTATAAAGTCATGAGATAGCCTGAGTCCCTACTAGGAAATGTAAGAGATATTAATAGACATAAAAGAGGACTTGAGTGTCAAACAGGTAAAAGGCCAGAGTTGATGATACAAAAGCAAGCATATCCAAAATTATTAAATTTGTTTATTATTTTTAACTACTTTCAACTATTCAAGTTGTAATTTAGAGAGAAGAGTAAATACAATGAATAATTGACTGAATATGCTATGTTAGATCTCAAAACCCGTACAGTTATTCTACTAATAAATTTAACTCTGTGGAGCTGCCTTATCTAGATATGCTTTTTTGGCTTTCACATCATCTCTCTTTATCCTTTCAAGGCCAACTTTATATATGGTAAGAGCACCTTGATTCAACTTGAATGTATTCTTTAGGCAACAATTTTTTAACTTGTTCTGAACAATTTCAATTCTGCCTTCCTATCATGTGCAAAATATGAAAGATGTGCTCAAGATTGCTTGATACCCAAAGGACAGAAGGGTGTACATTAAACTGTCCATGCAGTCAGAAAAGAAGCTGCCCTCTTCACTTGAAGTCCACAGTTACAATTTCCAAAATCCTCTGAAATATTGTATTGTAACTAATTACCCCACAAAATATGAAAGTTTTAACCACATTTGGAAGGTAGAGAACACTGAACCATTACTGGAAAGAAAATTTAAAGATACATGACCAACACTCACATGGAGATGAGTTCTTATCAGTCGGATCATCCTGAGTCTGTCGTGGATGGGCATCAAGATTGCTTTATCTTGGTTTTTCTCTCTTGTCCTCTTCTCCCTTAAGATCCCAATAAACTTTTTCATACCTTCCCACATCTTCCCTCTCCATCCCCATCATCCCACTTTCTTTCTCTCACTCTCTGACTCTGAGTCCTTCTGAATCTATCTACCTACCTAACTAAGCTAGAGAATGAGAAAAGAAATTGTGTGAGAGGTTTGGGGGAGCACTGTAGGCTATCAGATCCTACAAACAGTGGAGAAGAGGGAAAATTGACCACCTGGTTCAGTCTCAAGGTCAAAATTATCAACAAATCTTTCTTTTAAATATTGAATCTAGTGTGTGATTTTGCTAAAGTTTTTATTTTTTCTCCATCTTGTTCTTTTTGTATTATCTTGGCTTGGGGTGATCAATATCCCCAGCAGAGTTGTGGATAATGGTCCTGTCCCAGAAAAGTATTGGTGGGAAGTGGGGGTCTCTTACCAAGAATACATGGTTACTTTTTCATGTAATTGTTTCACTAGCAACATCACAGTATTTCCTTATCTCCTGATCCATATTTCTCAACCTCAGTGATGGGCCTACGTGTTAGCTTGCTTCCTAATTGTAATGGAGCACACAACACTAATATAATTGCTAAATTGCTGTCTTTATTGTCTCCTTGGAACATTTCTCCCTTGCTTTTCTTACCATACCAGATTTTTATCGCATGATTATTCATATCAGTTTCTGTCATATACAAAAAGGTTTTTATATATGCATCCCTTATATTCTCTGCTAGACTGTAAAGCTATCTAGTAAGTTGCATTTTCAATTTTTGATAAACTCAGCACTTAAAGCCTGATATATATTAAGAACATATAGATATTCAATAAGTATTGGTTGAATAAGAGTATGAATAAAGAAATATTCTCTTCTCTTTCTGTGATGGCTTTGCTTTTGGTTCCTCTTTCATTTGACATCTTTTTATTTTATTTTTTTTCATTTAGCATCTTTAAGTCAAGTATTTTTACTATATAACTCTCACTATAATGCTTCCAGCATCTTTACTTTCTTAGGCCATGAGACCTTTCTTCTCTACACTGCTTTTATAAGGGTCATGATATGATGACACATTTTAATAGCTTCGTAACATGTTTTTTAAATGTTATCTTTTATGAACATAAAATGAACTACTATGTAGACATAAGGTGGATGAGGCACTTTCAACCAGAGTGAGCCAAGACCACTGTCTTTATTTTGGGAGATGTTATCTGCAATCTGCCTTATTAATTATGAACATATTAATACCTAAAATTGAGAGAAAGCTATCTTTTCAATTGAGACCTTTTATTAATGTGACTGAGTGGAAAATTTAGAAGAAAGTGAGTTAAATATTAAATGACTATGTCCTATAAATAATCCTATGAAGTACTTAGATTATATAAATAATGTTATATATTTATATAAGTAATGACTAGTATTGTTGTGGTGGTGTTTTTTCAAATGGTTACATTTATAAATTAATATTATATTCTTAAATATTAATTTCTCATTTTATCAGTTAAGAAAATATATATTGGCTCCTTATGCTATAGCATTTTCCTCCATCTATCCTTCAATCTTCCGCTTCCCAATTTATAGGAATTAAATAATTAATTTAATTTATTGTATTAATTTGATTTAATAATTAATTTTGTTTTGTAATCAAAATTAAGGTTTCTGTGTTTTGCGTAGAATCTTCAAAATCAAACCTCTCCAAAATGATAGCATTTATGTTATTTTGACAATATAAATATGTTCATTATATAATGAAGTAGATGATATGATTATAGTTCATTTAAGTCCAACATCATTACCATGTGCCGATCAAAAAAATAGTGTTCCCAACATCAATAAAATATTTTCTCTTCTCACATTCAATCAACTATTCAAATCTTCCCATATTTTGGTTTGCTATATTTAAACCATTGTTTCTTATAAACCTTTTACTTTTCGCTGGTATTTCTAATTGCTTTTCTTTTTTCTTTTTTTTGCCTTACTGATAAAAGAAACATAACCTTTTACTATATGCTGATAATTATCTACTCTGTACATGTTACTATCTGTTGCCATCCTATTCCAGAATTCCTCTGGTTACCTGCTTCCATTTGGACAATCTTTGGTCTGATTTACCTCCGGCTTAGCTTCATTTTTTTCATACTTTCCTCATTTTTCACCTTATTCTTGTTTTGCCGAACTACATATTCAAATAACATCCTCAAAAAAGATGATCGGGAGGTAAACTTTCTGAATTCTCGAATGTCTAAAAATGTATTTTTTTGCCCTCACAATTGTCTGATAATTTAACTGGGAATAAAATACTGAGTTCAAAATTATTTTCCTCAGAAATTTATAAACATACTTTTTCATTATTTTCTTGTGTATGCTACTGCTAATTAGAAGACAGATGTCAGATAGGCACCATGCCCAGCCACGACAGTGACAAGAAGTCCCTGAAGTGGCCCAAGAAGCAGGTCAAGGAGATGGATGAGGAAGATAAGGCATTAAAGCAGAAGCAAAAAGAGGAGAAGAAACCCCAAGAAGCTAAAAGCGAAGGCCCTGGGATAGGGCCCCCTGGTCAGAGGTAGAATTATGAAATCTAGCAAAAAGTGAGCTGTTCCTTGTGCCTGGGGCAATAGTAATCCTTAATTCCACTCCTGTTTTAACATCTGGATTCCCTGCCATAATATCTATTGTCACCTATAGCTAGAATGAAGTGTTTTCTTCAAACTTGTTGCAAATTTTTGTTAAAAAAAAATCATCATCATCATCATCATGCAGTGGTTCATGTTCTCTTTAGTTCTTCTCACCCAACCATTTCTACCTTAGCTGTGAAATGAGAGTAAACCCATTCCAGAATCCTGCCAAAGTGTGTTCTTTAGTCTTTGTTTTATCCCAGGTTCTATACCATCTGGAATTAAACCAACTCATTTGGAAAAAAAAAAAAAGAAAGAAAGAAAGTAGAAGACAGATGCCGGTTCTCATTACTCTGTAAGTGAATGTGGATTTTCTTTATGGAAGCTTTTAGAATTTTATCTTTATGCTTGGTAATTTGAAATATAATGAGGACATAAATGTATGTAAAATTTTATTTTTTATATCATTTACATAATTATTTATAGGTATTTTCCATTAAAAAACTTTGTTTTTAGTACCCCCAAATTTATTTTCTTTTATAATTTTCTTTCTTCTATTTCTTCAATTCTCTCTTTCTGAAATACATATAAGTCAAATGTTGGAGTTCCTGAAATGAACATCTAAATACCATTTTCCCATCTCTTTTCTCCTCTTTGTTCTGAGAGGGCCTTGTAGTCCTGTTGATTTTTTAACAATCTTTGTTTTTGCTTGCAAAGCTATTTGTGACTTCTGATGGTTTGTTTTTCGTAGTTTCTAAAAGCACAGCGTCTTAACAGTTTTATGGATAAAATATCACCTTGAACTTTTCAGAGAATACTTATCAGTTTTACTAGCATTATAAGTTCTCTATCCCAAATTGGCTCTGTTTCACCATTTAAAAAAATTATTTGTTTGTTTATCTTGGCCTTTTACATTCTGATTATTACTTTTCTTCATATTTCTGGAGATATTATTTGTTTATTTACATTTACAAAATAAAAGACTAGGTTAATTAGTGTAGATACTGACATGAGTTTCTACTGCTATGTGTTTTTTCTCCAATAGGCCTCTCCCCTGACTAGTAGCAACGTATATGTAGATGAGTGAGGGGTTAAGGTTTTCAGGTAGAGAGCAAGAGGACAGTTTGGAGATCTATCAAAAATTTAGAATGAAGATAAGGGAACTGCTCTGAGATATAACTCTAATAGCAGAAGCCTTAGGCCCCTAGGAAGTTTTAAAAATTACTTTAGAAAGAGCCTCTATTCTTAGCCCTACTTGTAAGTAAATTCAGGACTTCTAGTTGCTCTGCTCCTGTAAGGAGAAGAAGTCAGAAAGACAAACTGAATAGTTGTTCAAGAAGTAAACTTACTAACTACCCTGTTAGAACATTCCAATTCTACAGCTATAGCCTCTCTAGGTTGCTCTGGAAAGTGAAAATCTTATCTCACTATAGCTTTCTCTTCCTCATATTTCAAGCTTCTGCTTTCTGCTTTATGTTATTTACCGTCTACTTTCCGTCTTCCAGAAATTCATTGAAAACTCTGGTTAACGAATCAACATTACTGCTGTAGGTTGTTTCCTATTTGCATTTTTTACTGTCATTTCAATGAAAATTTGGGGAGCAAGGAGTATTAAATAAGTGTACTCAAGCTATTAGCTTTATTTGTTTTATAAATATGTACTGAGTGCATATCATGTATCAGTGTTAACATGAGATTGTTTTCTTGGGCTGTAGAGTTTCCTATTGTCAGAGGGTCATTTTTCTTATTTCATATGTGTGAGACATAAAGGGCCCCAAAGCCTACCCTCTAATCACAGCTCCACTGAAGGAAAACTGGATGGAGCTGATTAACTCTCTGACTAAACTCAAAACCAAACTCCCTCTCCCACTTTTCCCTTAGATGATTTTGCCTTTCTCTTACCCCTTCCAGTCTGGTTTCCACGTGTTCTTAAGAGTATAAATAAACATTGAGACATTAAGAAACTTTTAGGCCAGATTTGAAGGAAAAAGCAATAATTGAGAGAGCTATTCTAACAGGGAAACTGCTTTCGGCCAACCACATTTTCTCAAGGTCAAGGGTGAGAGTAGAATTTGACACATTTATAGATTACAAAGGAGATAAATCCACCCAGGTCTTGAACAAGGGTTAGGACGTGGAGGGCTCTAAGAATCATCGCTGCAATAAACAGGGGCTGTACTTTCAAACTAAGAAAGAACTCATGAAAATTACAGCTCAGGCCAATCTCCTGGAACGTCCAAAAAATTTTTTAAATATGAACTTGGTTTTCTATGGTCTGGAATTTATACCCAGACAGAAATGCTAATTTTCCTGGAGGAAAGTAACTGCAAAGTATTTTATTTGCAAACACAATGCCTGACGACCATAGACAATCAGGCACACCCCAAACTATTCTCCATAAGCAAGAATCAGATCATCAGAGACTTTATATATTGAGATAGCCTTATTAAAAACATTATGCTGACCATTTAAAGAAATGAAAGACAGGACTGACTATATCTTCAAAATAAGAAACTATAAAAAAATAATACCTGCAAGTAAGTAAGTGGGGGAAAATGGAACAGCTTTTTAATCTTAAGAACTTAACAAGAGAGGTGTTCGGCTCCTCAAGGACTTGGAAAGTAATAGGTAGTAACGAGAGCTGACAGAATCTGAACATTTACTGTATATCAAATATTTTAGTCTGCTAGTGCTGCCATAACAAAATACCACAGATTGGGTGGCTTAAAAACAGAAATTTCTTTTCTCACAGTTCTGGAGCATAAAAGTCCAAGATCAAGGTGCCAGCTAGGTTGGTTTCTCCTTAGGCTTCTAAGCTTGGCTTGCAGATGTCTCTGCCTTCTCTCTTTGTTCTTATGTGGCCTTTTTTTGGTATGCATGTGCATCCCTATGTCTCTTTCTCTTCTTATAAGTACATCAGTCATACTGGATTAGGGCCCTATCTTTATCAACTCATTTAACCTTAATCATCTCTTTAAAGACCTTATCTTCAAGTGCAGTCACATTGGAAGTTAGGGCTGTCACAAATGAATTTTGTAGGGGACACAATTCAGTCCATAACACTAAGCAATGTTCTAAAAGCCTTACATTATTTAATCTTCACAATGTTTCTAGGAGATGAGTGTTCTTATTATCTCCATTTTTTCAGAGGAGAAAACCAACACACAGGGACAGTAAGCAGCTTCCCTTTGTTTACACAGCATAACGTGATTTGCGTAACCGGTAAAGCCAGGATTGGAAATGGAGGGATATGTGCTCTTAATATATTAGGAAATAGAAGATTTCAGAAGCTTGTGATCCAGAGGTAGCAATTGTCGAATTCAGCCAAATCTAACATTTCAGGATTTCTTTTGGCTAAAGGGTGTTGGTTCACTTAGGGATAAAGGGGGACCTGGACTCAGCACCACTTTTCCTGGAAGAACTTACTCAGACAGCAGTCCCAACTCATGGTGCCCAGGAGAGGCTGCCCACTATTTTCTCTATCATCTGGTAAATCAGAGGCAAGCCCATTATCTTACTACTGAGGCATGGCTCCCTAATATACCAGGAAGCCACCTGAGTCAGATGCCCCCTGATTTCTGTTGTCTAAGATGCTGCTTAATAATCCTTTTGATTACTACAATAGCTAGAGCATTGTTTTGTTTACTTCATTTTTATCTGTGAGCCTCCAGACCAGCTGCTATTTGTACTAATCTCCCCTCTTGGGTTTCGTCAGACCTGAAAGCTATGTCAGTTCAGTCACGAGTAGCTGCTATTCAAGGGTCTCATGAAAGTTTGTCTTCAGAAGTTAAATTTGTATCTTATTTCTTCACATAGTGGTCTACAAGCAGATCCTGAATGACTCTCTGTAAAGTCTCAGACTTCAGCCATGCTGTCTTATGCAGTCCAACTTCCTTCCATGCCTGAGCCTATTCCTTTGGCTTGAGCCACTGTTGTCCATGCGTTGTGAGAGATTCAGCAGCAGTTTGCTGAAGTGTGGGTTCTGTTTGCTGAAGTAACAGGTCCTCTTCACTCAGGTTACAAGGAGGAAGCTGTTTGCTGCACACTTGTTGAAGTGTTTCCATCCTTTCTCCAGGTGAGCAGAAATCCCTGGATGTCATCTGACTTTTTTCTTGGGATTCTTATCTGTGGAACTACACACCATATAGCTGCTGAAGTTCCCGAGGCATGCAGTGCAAGAGGGGCTGGGGCAGGACGGCCAGCCGCATCAACTTAATACAATATTAAAAGAAAATATTTGCTAGATTGCTTTAAGAAGAATGTTACATCCATTTGCTCCAACAGATGTTTATAAAAATTTAAATAATAATAGAGATTAAATTTTATAATCAACATAATTATAATCTCTGCAAATTTTTGTAGAACCATTTGATGTACTAAAATTTATATCATCAAACGAAAGAATCTTCAAGAATTATATTTTATTTTTAACTATTTAATTTCATTTATATTATAAAGTCTTTGAAGAAAAAATATTCCTTTTCCTTTTGGAAATTTTTACTTCAATGAGAAAGAATTAAAAAGAGTATTAATTTTGTCAACTCAGATTTTACAGTTGCTTTTTAACAAATGGTTCAAGCAAGATGGAATATTTGCTGTTATATGTAATAGCACGGAAGCCTGCTGGAGCAAAAGAAAGCCTTTTTACTATACTTTGCAGATTATAATACTAGCATAACAGGATTTACTAACAACCAGTGGTTGACTGTAAAACTTCATTTGCTACTGTAGAAGTAAACTGATGTGTCTGGAGAAGGCATCATTTCTCACATAATACCTGGCATAAAGATCCTCCCATCAGTTAACTCCAAGAAAGATTCTGGAATCAGTATGCATGTAGTAAATACTGAGAAAGAGATAGAAATGCAGCAATGATTCTATTTCCTTAAAGCCAAATCCATGTTCCATTGCCACATTTTTAGATCTAAAGCTTAAAGACAAAAATATTCGTGTAAAGGAAGCAATTTATGAAAATATATTAAAATAAATGTATAAATGTAAAAGCAAAATTTTTAAATTCACTTTTTATTGTGAAACTTTTCAAATATTCACAAGAGAGAACAGTATGATAAACTCGTACCATCTTTCCTGTCAGCTAGCATCTACTATTACCAGCATTTTGTCATTCTTCTTTTATCTAATTTCCATTCATTAATTTTAAGTTGTATTTATATTTTCTGGAGTCTTTAAAAGAAAATTTTAGATATCATATGGATTCACCCACATGAATCTTCACATGTATATCTAAAGAATAAGGATTCTTTAAAAATACCATTTTCATCTTAACAAAGTTTTTTAAATGCTTTAAATACCCAGTCTGTGTTCAATTTCCCCCAATTGCCTTGAAAGTCTTTTTATGGTTTAGTTATTAGTTTGTTCAATTGTTTATTAGTTTCTTCAAATCAGAATCCAGATAAAATCCATGCATTATATTTGTTTCATATGTCTTTTAAGTTTCTTTTCTCAATAATATCTCTCCCTTAATTTTAGTTCCTTTTCTTAATGTTGTTAACTTAGTGAAGAAATTGGATAATTTGATTTATCAAAATTCCCACATTCTAGATTTGCCTTGTATCTTCACAGTGAAGAGAACAACAATTTTAAGACCACTTCCAGAAATAATCAGAAACATCTTTTTTTTCTATTTTTATTAAGATATAATTGACATACATCACTATCTAAGTTTAAGGTGTGATGGTTTGCTTTATATATATTATGAAATAACTACGACAATAGGTTTAGTGAACATCCATCACATCATATAAATAAAAAAGGAAAGAAAAAAAATAAATTTCTCCTTGTGATGAGAACTATTAGAAGCATCTTTTTGAGGTAGTACACAAAGCTTTATATTATAGGACTGTCATTCATATATATGTATATCAAAAGCATCAACCTTATCTTCAAGTCCAGAAGTAAAACTAAATCTTTAGTCAATTACTACTACACGAGAGGGAAAGCTTAATCCCTTTAGTAGCGACATCACCATCAGCAGTACCCATGCTGACAGAACTAGCCATAAAATATGTAGCTCCTATAAAGGCCTCAATTGAAAATAAATCCCAAAAACTCCAATTTGATATTTAGTATTACAAAAGCACATATAATGACCCTAAGGGCAACATAGTTGCTTTGTGTTAAACAATGATTTTTCCTACACTGTAAGATCAAACTGTTAAAATTGAACTACTAATACTTTTTATAATAAACTTGTAATTACTAAAATTTATTAAGTTTTGGATTATCGTTTTCTAGAAGTTTATTCTTTTAAGTTCCACTTGGTTTGGTGTCAGTTTTTTGCTGAATATCAACTTTACCATTCACCCATTTGTCATTTGCCTAAAATGCTAATCTCTTCAGGACTAAATACTTATTTCATTTTATTGTAATGTGAAAGAGATCCCTACCTCCTTCTACCCCCACCTCCTTCTATCTGGAGCTGGAGTGCTCCAGTCCATCTTTAATGTACAGGAATTTGATCTCCTCATCTTCTAGTTAGTGATAATATATTTGAACCAAACATTCTTCCTCCCACCTTCATTGGGGTGGAGGTGGGGAGACAAGAGTCTAGTGATTCCATAAAGAATATGAAGATTTCAGTTTAAGATTTCAGGCTAAGATTTCAGTTTATATATATTTGTCTTAATATGAAGATTGCTGTGCTTTGCAGTAGCTCAGAATCTTCTCCTATTATTTTGTCCAAGCTTTCCAGATGTTCATTGCCTACTAAATCGCCACTACTGTGTTTGGGGATGGGGTTGCATTGCGTCAATGGTTACGGCTAGGATGAAGGTCATGTCTCTCACAGCTATCAAAACTGTGAACCCTTAAGGTACCAACGAAGCACCACATTCCCTGAGGTCTGGTAGGTGCCAAGGCTGTCTATGTTCTATCGCATAAATGGAAGAAATACTTCCTCCCCCTTCTACATTACACTTGATCTTCTGAATACTAAAGGAGTGGTGCATTGCTTCTTCACATTTCATGGACTCCTTCCGTTGAATACAACACTCCTTTGGCTTCTGCCTGCAGAAGCATTGAGACAACATTACACTGGACCTGGGTCATGAACCAATATTCTATACTGTTCAGTCTCCACTCCCTTTGACCCTTGGCCTGGGTGGTGTTGGAGTGGGGTTATTGGGGAATCGGTGGTAAGGACAGATTATGGGATGATGATGAGACACAACAAAAATCTTTCCTTAGAGATTAAAGTCCTCATGCGAATCCATTCTTGGAAGATTTAGGTCATCAAGCCAAGGAATATTTATTGAATTTCTAGTATAAGCCAAACGTTGTGCTCAGTGTGAGAAAAGGTTTAAGCAGTATATAGTCTTTGCTCTTTTGAAGTATGCAATCTAGGAGAGAGGAGGAACATTAAACAATTAATTTATACATGCTTAATTAAATAATTACAAGTGAGCAGAGTTAGGAAAAAGTTGAGGGGTACCCAGGAAAATATAATGGGGGATCTATGGTGTAG
>NW_006494614.1:27818477-27832840 GCF_000325575.1 Pteropus alecto | reverse complement strand
AGATAGTTTTATGATTCCATTTATATAAAATGTTCAGAATAGGCAAATCTATAGAGACAAGTAATAACTATAGTGAAAAGTAATAACTGGTTGCTTAGGGTTGGTGGAAGGATGAGGGTTGGGTGGTAATGGCTAAAAGGTTAGAGATTTCTTTTTGGAATGATGAAAATTTTCTAATATTGATTGTGGTGGTGGGGTGCAACTTTGTGAATGTACTGAAAATCATTCAAATGCATACAATTCAAATGCGTGAATTTTATAATATGTGAATTATGTCTCAACAAAGCTGTTACCAGAAAAACAAAAACAAAAACAGATCATGTCACTCCTTTCTTAAAAAATGCCCCTATGTCTTCCAATTTTGTTTGCAACAGATTCTAAATTTCTTGCTTTAGTTTACCAGATTCTTGCCAATCTCTCAGCCTTCTGTCTCACACTCTATAATTCAGCTTTTATTTTTCTAGAACATCCCATATTTGTTACTACCATAGAATCTTAGAATTAGCTTTTTCTTCCCCTAGAGTACTCTCCTTCCATGACTTCCTTGGTTATTAGTGAATAACCACAGTCTCGTCCCCTTACTTCCCAGTCTTTCCTCCAGCCTGATGAAATCCTCTTCCCTGGTCCTCCCATCTAGCCTTTCCATTTTGTGCTCTGATTTCCTGTTTGTGATCAGCAAAGTTGCCTACATATTTCTATTGATAGGACTACCTGAGAGAACTTTTCTCCAAGGGCCTGGGCCCTCCTAGAAAATGCTACATTTTCTTAAGGTTCTCTCTGTAGATATTAAGCTGAACATGAGAATTTATAACTTTTTTCTTCAGCAATAGTTTGACTCAAGCACAAATTATAAACAAGTTACTAGCTTCGAGTGATATACTTTGAAAAAATTATGAGTGGGCAACCTAGCCCAGGAATGCTAGGGATCCATCACTTTTGAGAAAAGCCATAAAAAAGAAGTCCCTTAACTCTTCTTTCCAAGACAGACTTGCCTAATGGACCTGGTTCTGCTATTGCTGTAACTTGCTGAGCTTCCTGTTGAAGTTGCTTCCCCAACTCTGGACTGGGTGACACAGACTGAGTGCATCATGGGAAACTGTAAGTTGCAAGGATACCAGCCACCCATTTGGTTATCTTCTGCCTTTGGGGAGGGGGAGACCTGAAACTCTTCCCACGCCTTTGGGCTAGAGATCTACCCTTTTGCCTTCCCATTGTGCCTGGGACTAAGTGAAGACAGTGTAGAACTTGCTTTTATCTTAATCTGTTTCTCTATGTGCTCAGAATACAAATAGCTACTCTTGAAACTGGGAGATGAGTATTTAACCAGTCACAAGTTATATTTAACTGCCTCTCAGCAGATGACATTCATCTCCTTGACTTAACTGAAATCTGGTTGTTCCCTAGAGGACCTTATTTGCTCTGCAGTGCTCTCAAGTAGAGACTAGATATTTTTCACACCCATCTTACCTAGGCTTTACATTTCTCCTTTGCAGCTAATTCTAGACCACTTATCTCTCTTCCTCCTAAAAGAAAAATTTTTTAAACTGCTCCTTTGAAATTCTTGCTCTTAAATTCACCACTCTGTACCCCTCCTCACTGTCATCCTCTACCTCTTCCTAGTCCCTCCACTCCAACCATGATGATTTTAGCTTCTAGCTCAGCCTTCTTCTGCATTCTTGGTCTGCCATCATGCTCAAGTGATGTCAATTTTCATGTAAGTGACCCATTTAACAACAGATCTCTCAGATCCTTGACACTCATCTCCACTTCACCTTAGTCACTCCCATAGTCATATCTGAGAACTTGCCATCACCTGGTATTATATTACCTCCAATAGTCTTGATTTCAGAAATCCTACAATCTAGTCACCAGCCAGGCCTCCCACCATACTTGCTTTACTCTCCACAGTTTTAAAATTTTTCTACTTCGTTCAGATGCCAAACAATTTAACCCCACCACCTTCTCATTATCTCTTTATTGTCTTTACCTCTTGTGTTACCCAGTTTATACTCCAAGTTCCATCACTATTATTGTTCTCTTAAAATTATCTTCAACTTATTGCTTCTCTTTTCTTCCACTGCACTTGTCTGGCAAAATCTCAACTCTACTTGAATTCAACTATCCACATTCTCAATACCTCTGACTGATCAGTGGACTGTTGCTGGGGGAAATCAAGCAACCAGGCTAACTGACTTCATTTTAACTGACTTCAAACCATAAAGAGGCACCCAACACTACCCAAATGTTGCCTCCATTTTCCTTGGTGAGCTTGCTTTTCCACTCTTATAGACGTCAACTTCACTTCTTCTCCTCTCTCTTCAAATATTCCCATATACCTTATTTGCTTACTCCCAGTCATTAAGAAAGAACTTCCTCATTATCTCATAAGAAATGAATGGTTTTAACTCTAGTTTTACCTGCTTTTCCCTCTTGTTGAAATGGTGAGAGTATCCTTATACCTATGTAAGGTATAATAAGCCTCCAAAGTTTATTGTTAGCACTCGAACTAACAAACTAAACACTCATAAACACACACGTTCTCTTTAAGCAGACTTCTGTTACCTCCTGCTGTTGCTCTATATCTATGCTTTCCTTAATAACAACACTTATCAAAACAGCTGCTATATAGCGTTGTCTCTGCTTCCATATCTCTTTAGCGGTCATTACCTACTGTTTTTTCTTCTGTTTCCATGGAGGTTAGCTACAAATCAGCTTGTTTTTTAAAATCAAGCTTTATAGTATTCCTTAGTTTCTTGTGTTGCAAAACCATCACTATGAATTGCATATCTTTGTTAGAAACAATGAGTGAAAAACTGTTCTCAATAACCTAAAATGAATTACAGAAGAAAAATCCCAGCAAAGCAAAGCACACCTTTTGCAGAACATAATTATGAAAAGAGCAGCAAAACTTACAATGCACTAGAGGGTATTCAGCATGATTTGTGCTAATGCACATGGACTGAAAGTTTACAGCTCAGTCTACCCAGAGTTACCTTTCAGTGTCTTAGAGGGTTCAGTAGCACTCAGAACATACATAAATACAAAATATATCAATGACTACTGTAATGGGCTCCTTTAAATATACATAGTTTTAAATAAAAATGTTTCAGAACCAAATAACATTGTAAAAAAGTTGGTGCTATGTGGAGCAACATTAACCAAATAAGCCAGACAATGTGCTTACTTGCTAAGGACACAGAAATGAAATGACATCCTGGTCCTCCAAGAGCTCAAATTCTAAAGGGAAAGACAACAGCCTAATAAGTTCTATTAGGCAGCATATGTAAGGGTCTTCTTATCCATTCAGCCACCCTATCATTTGATTGGAGCATTTAATCAATTTACATTTAAAGTAATTGTTGATAGGTATATAGTTATTGCCATTTTATTGTATCTTTGATCTGTTTTTTGCTGTTTTCTCCTGCTTCTTAAAGATGTCCTCCAACATTTCCTGTAATACTATCTTGTTTTTTTTTTTTTTTTTTTTTTTTTTTTTTTTTTTTTTTTTGGTCTGGGAAGCTCTTTATCTGTCCTGCGATTCTAAATGATAGCTTTGCTGGGTAGAGTAGTCTTAGTTGCAGTTCCTTACTTTTTATCATTTGTGATATTTCCTGCCAATCCCTTCTGGTCTGCAAAGTTTCTATTAAGAAATCAGCCGACAGCTGTTTGGGAGCTCTCTTTGTCTTTAACCTTTGACATTTTAATTATAAAGTATCTTGGTGTGGGCCTCTTTGGGTTCATCCTGTTTGAGACCGTGCACTTCCTGGACTTGTGTGTCTATTTCCTTCACCAGGTTAGAGACTTTTTAATTTTGTTCGTTTGTTTGTTTGGTTTGTTCTTTTTGTGTGTGTTCTTGAGTATTTACTTTTATTTTCTTTTAAAAAATTTTTTTAATTAAGTTTATTGGGGTACCATTGGTTAATACAACTATATAATTTTCAGTTGTACACTATCATTTGACATCTGTCTATTCTATTGTGTGCTTACGACCCAAAGTACAGTTTCCTTCCAGCTACCATATATTTGATCCCCTTAATCCACTTTACCCTCCCCCTACTCCCCTATATTTGACCCCCTTTACTCTGTCTACCTCCCTCCTCCTCTCCCATCCCACTAGTAACCACTAGTCTATAGTCCTCTGGTAACCACTAGTCTATAGTCCATGTCCATTAGTCTCTGTTTGTTTGTCTTGCTCATTTGTTGCTTTTAGGTTTATATCCCACATGTAATCTCTTCTTATGACTGAATAATATTCCATTGTATATATGTGCCACAGCTTCTTTAGCCAATCATCTATCATAGGACACTTCAGTTGCTTCCATGTCCTGGCCACTGTGAATAGTGCTGCTATGAACATCAGTGAGCAAATATTTTTTCAGATATGAGTTTTCAAGTCTTTGGGGTAAATACCCAGTAGTGGGATTGCTGGATCATATGGTAGATCAATTCTTAGTAGTTTGAGGAACCTCCATACTGTTTTCCATAGTGGCTGTACCAATTTGCAGTCCCACCAGCAACGTATAAGGGTTATTTTTTCTCTGCATCCTCTCTAACATTTGTAATTACTTGTCCTGTTGATCATAGCTATTCTAACAGGTGTGAGATGGTATCTCATTGTGGTTTTGATTTGCATTTCCCTAATAGCTAGCGACATTGAGCATCTTTTCATATATTTGTTGGCCATTTGTATGTCCTCTGGGGAGAAGTGTCTGTTCAGGTCCTCTGCCCATTTTTTGATTGGATCATTTGTTTTTTTGTTGTTGTTATTGAGTTGTATGAATTCTTTGTATATTTTGGATATTAGGCCCTTATCGGAGGTGTTGCTTGCAAATATATTTTCCCATTCGGATGGTTATCTCTTTTCTTTTTTGACGGTTTCTTTTGCTGAGCAGAAGCTTTTTAGTTTGATGTAGTCCCATTCATTTGTTTTAGCTTTTACTTCTCTTGCTTTTGAGGTCAAATTCATAAAATCCTCTTTAAGTCCACAGTTCTTGAGTTTAGTTCCTATGTTTTCTTCTATGCATTTTATTGTTTCAGGTCTTATATTCAGTTAATTTTGGTGTGCGGTGATAGACAACAGTCTAGTTTCATTCTTTTGCAGGTGGCTTTCCAGTTTTCCCAGCACTATTTATTAAGAGGCATTCCTTTCTCCACTATGTTTTTGGCTTTTTTATTGAAAATTATTTGCCCACATAAGTATGGGTTTACTTCTGGACTCTTGATTCTGTTCCAGTGGTCCATGTGTCTGTTTTGCTGCCATTACTATACCATTTTGATTACTGTCGCTTTGTAGTATAATTTGAAGTCGAGCAGAGTGATGCCTCCAGCCTCGTTCTTTTTTCTCAGGATGGCTTTGGAAATTCGGGGTCTTTTGTGTTTCCATACAAATCTGATGACTTTTTGTTCTATTTCTTTAAAAAATGCCAATGAGATTTTGATGAGGATTGTATTAAATCTGTATAATGCTTTAGGTAATAAGGTCATTTTAACTATGTTGATTCTTCCAATCTAAGAACATGGAATATCTTTCCATTTCTTTGTATCTCCTTTGATTTCTTTTAATAGGGTCTTATAGTTTTCATTATATATGTCCTTTGCTTGTTTCGTTAAATTTATTCCTATGTATTTTATTCTTTTTGTTGCAATTGCAAAGGAGTTATTTTTTTTCCACTTCTTTTTCTGATGCTTCATTATTAGAGCATAGGAATGCTATGGATTTTTGAATATTGATTTTGTATCCAGAGACTTTACTGTGTTTGCTTATTGTTTCTAGTAGAATTCTTGTAGAGTCTTTAGGATTTTCTATGTAGAGAATCATGTCATCCACAAATAGTGACAGTTTGACTTCTTCGTTTCCTGTCAGGGTGCCTTTTATATCTTTATCTTATCTGATTGCATTTGCTAGGACCTCCAATGTTTTATTGAATAACAATGGCTATAATGGACAGCCTTGCCTTGTTCCTGATTTTAGAGGGAAGGTTGGGATGTTTTTCATTATTTCTTCAAGTAGGTCTTCAACACCTTGCTCTCTCTCTTCTCTTTCTGGTATCCTATGATGTGAATGTTGATACACTTGATATCGTCCCAGAGGCTTCTTAAATTATCCTCATCTTTTTGGATTTTTGTTGTTGTTGTTGTTGTTGTTGTTCTGATTGAATGTTTTCTGCTACTTTATCTTCTAAATCACTGATTCAATCCTCTGCTTTGTCTAATCTATGGTTATAATGTATTCTTAATTTCAGTTATTGTATTCTTCATTTCTGACTGGTTCTTTTTTATAAAAAATATTATATTTTCATTTTTATGTTTTCTATCTCTTCATTAAAGTTCTCACTGATTTCATCTCCTCTTCCCTTAAGTTCATTGAACATGTATATAACCAATGTTTTGAAGTCTGCACTTAGTAGATTGCTTGTCTTCATTTTGTTTAGTTCTTTTTCTGGAGCTTTGTTCTGTTCTTTCATTTAGGACATGTTTCTTTGTTTCCCCAATTTGGCTTCCTCTCTGTGTTTGTTTCTATGTATTAGGTAGAGCTGCTATGTATCTCAGTAGAGTGGCCCTATCTAGTAGGTGTTCTGTGGGTCTAATGGCACAGTCTCCCTGGTCACCTGATCTGGATGCTCCAGGTGTGTTCCTTGCATGGTTTGAGTGTGTTCCTGTTGTTGTTGAGCCTTGGTTCTGTTTGTACATCGATGGGAGGGATTAACCCTCAGGCTGATTGGTTGTGAGGACTGGCCAGTGACAGGCTTTGATGCCTGCTCAGTCTACCCTGTGAGTGTCATCTTTGGATGCAGCCTCGGGTGGTACTCTGGCTCTTTTGAAAGCCAGCCACCAGGTATCCTGTGAGGGACCCTGCCGCAGTCAAAATTCATCCACAGCCTGTGCCCTGCCTGGGGCCACCTGTCAAGAGTCACCAAGCAATCCGCAGATGACCACTACCTGTGCTGGGCTTCAGAATGCCTCAAGAAGCCAAGCCACAAGCCAAGGTTAGCTGCCAGCGGTGCAGGGCTTGGGGCTGCTTTGCAAGAGGTATGGGGCATGCTGAGGCCAAATGCTGCTTGTTTGAGTTTTGTGAATCTTTGAGAGGTTTTAGGAAAGTCCACAGCATAAGTCAAGGCAAGCTATATGTATGGAAAAGCTATTGGAAGGGGCTCAGGTGGGCCCATAAGTTGGGTGGGATGGGGTCTCAGGGAGTCACCAGAGCAGGGGACTAGTCACCAGACCAGTGTTATTGAGGTTGATGGAGACTCAGATATGGTGGCCCCCTGTGTCTGAATATTGAGCTTTCACTCAACAAAGAAACCATGGACTCTGCAGTACTTTTGTTTGAAGAAGCTGTACCCCCCAGGCCTTCCCCTGAAGCCAGACAATTCAATTCCTCCCCTAATGACCTTGGTGCCTTTTCAAGCTGCTGCCCCAGTACTGGAGCTCATAGCAAGTGAGTCCCTCAGAGACCAAATTTGTGCACAGCCCCTTAAGAGAAATATCTGCAACTCCAGCCACCTTGCATTTCACTTAGCCACCGTCTCCACCGGCTTTCACAGCCAGAAGTTGAGAGAACTTCTCTTCTTGGTACTGGGCCCCTGAGCTAGGGAGCCTGATGTGGGGCCAAGACCCCTCGCTCCTCTGGAGGAATCTCTGTAGCAGAGATATCCCTCCTAGTTCTCAACCTCCACATGTGGGTATGGGACTAGCCTGTTTGGCATCTCCGCTCCTACCAATCTCAAGGTGGCCTCTTATGTTTGTCCTCTTTGTAGAACTTCTTTTCAGCTAGAATTCAGATGACTCCAAACAATGGTTGTCCTGAAGTTTAGTTTAAATTTTGATGTCAACCTTTTATTTTCTTAAATTTCTGAAAGTTGAATTCCAGCATCATAGGATTAAAAGTTTAAAAATATATGATGTAGACAGAATATGTGTGCAAGTAGAACAAGTCTGTAAGGTTTATACTAATGCAATTATAGGACCTGTAGGTTGTTTTCAATTTTATGGTATTATAAGTGTCCTTGCACATAAAACCTTTAGCTTTCTTTCTTATTATTTCTTTAAATACAGTCCTAAAAGTGGAAATTCTGCATCCAAAAGTGTGTATATTTAAAGGCTTTTGATACACTTGCCAAATATCTCACTAGAAAATTATAAAGTTGCATTCTGTAATTCAGTATACGACAGTTTATCCATGCCCTCATCGATACCAGGTGACATTTTTTAGATTTTACCTATCTGCCAAATGATATTTGACATGAAGTTGATGATATTTTGATACATTTATTAAACACTTGTTTTCTTCTTGAGTCTTGAATATATCTGGAAATTCTTTTGCTTATTTATTCATCACTTGATGTACATTTACTTTGCTTCTACCTTTTGCTATTATGAAAAATGCTGCTACGAATATTCAAGTACAAGGTTTTGCATAGACATATGATTTCATATCTCTTAGTATATACCTAGGAATAAAACTACTGGGTCATATGATAATTTGATGTTTAACAGTTTGAGCAACAGCCAGACTTTTTCATTTTATATTTGCACCAACAGTCTATGAGTGTTGTGATTTTCCAAATCCTCACTAATAATTTTTGATTACAGACATCTTACTGAGTGTGAAGTAAAATCTATTGTGGTTTTAATTTTAATTTCCTTAATGATTAATGTTGAGCATCTTTTCAGGTGTTTACTGCATATTTGTGTGTGTGTGTGTGTGTGTGTGTGTGTGTGTGTGTGTATTCTTTGCCCATTTAAAATTATTTATCTTTTATTGTTGAGTTGTATGGATTCTTTATATATTCTGGATACAAGTCCCTCATCAAATATATGATTGCAAATATTTTCTCCCATTCTCTAAGTTGTTTTTTCACTTTCTGGATAGTGCCCTTTGAAGCACAAATGTTTTTAATTTTGATGATATCTAATTTATCAATTTTTTTCCTTTTGGTGTTAGATCTAGGAATCCTTTGCCGAATCTGAGGTCATGAGGATTTGTCAAAGTTTCTTCTAAGGGTTTTATAATTTTAGCTCTCACAATTAAGTCTTTGATCCATTTTGAGTTAATTTTTATATATAGTTTGAGGTAAGGGTCCAATTTCATTCTTTTGCATGTGTTTCTATCCAGTTGTTCAAGTACCATTTGTTGAAAAGACAATTTTTTTTCCCAGTGAATAATACTGAGATCTTTGTTCAAAATCAGTTGACCATGACACATGGGTTTATTTCTGGATCCTCAATTCTGTTCCACTAATTAAATTGTCTATCTTTATGTCAGTATCGCACTATATTGATTACAGTCGCTTTATAGTAAGTTTTAAAATTCAGAAGTGTGTGCCTTCCAACTTTCTTTTTCTTTTTCAAGTTTGTTTTGGCTATTCTGTTTCAAGATTCCTTTTAAGTACAGTTTTTCTTTTCCTGTATACATGAAAAATGCACTTTTTTTTTCTTGTTAGTGAAGGGGTTCAGAACAAGCCTTCCCAAAATGTGCCACTTTGGCATGTGAATTATTTCGAGCTAAAAGCAATGAGACCCTGTGGGCTTATAAGAATCTTGCACCTCTTCCTTAAAAAATTTAAATTTGGGGCCTTGCCCATAATAAAAGTTATCAGCAGAAATAATTGTTTATGATCTATCTATAGGGCAGGGCAAATTTATAATTTACCGAACATCTATTCTTCAACACCTACTCTTCTTATCATCCTGTGAATGACTTTTTCCCCCTCTGAAGCCTCAAGGTGCTTTACCTCACTGTGAGCTCAGAATGCCATATACACCTCATTTTAACCTCCTATCTCTGAATCTCTCATGTATGTAAGGTCTCTTACTCTCTCATATATGTGGGGTTCCTATACATGTGTATGTAATTAAATTGAGTTATTTTCTCTCAATAATCTGTCCCATGAGAGATTTGATGATTCGACCAGTCAGACAAACCTAGAAGGATAGAGTAATAGATAGTTTATGTAGTCTATATGTTTTTTGGAACTTATTATTCCAACTGTATTGTAATTGGCATTTGCTGTTTATAGGAAAGGTTTTTTTTTTTTTTTTTTTTTTAACTAATTTAAAAAAAATGACCTCATACGCAGGCAACTTCTTAATGCTAGTAGTTGTTTAGTTGATTTTCTTTGGTAGGCATGTCTCATATGCAAATAATAGTCATTATATTTTTGCTTCTATATGTATTATTTCTTACCTCGCTTGTACGTATTGGCTAATATAGGATAATGGCGGTCATAGTAGTGGGCTAGCTCATCCTGGGCTTGAGTGGGGATGCTTCTAATGTTGCACCATGAGGTGTGATGGATTTGGACAGTTATCATTGACCTGCATCTTTAAAGGATGCAGGAACAATCCAGATAAAGTGATGGGAAGGATTGTGGTGGTGTTTAGGGTCAGTTGGGAGGAAGACATTGGTCAGGCGTAACAGATGAACAAAGACTTTAGGTTAAGAGACAGTATGGATAGGTGTAGGACACAGTAAGAAGTTAGATGTTGCTGTATCATAAATTACAAAATCAGGGAATAGGGAGATAAGAGGCTGAAGAGTTGAGCAAGGACCAATCCTAAAAGGTCTTGATGGCCATATTAAGAAATTCGGATTTTATTCTTTTTATTTTAGGGAATCTTAGAAAGATTTAGGGAACCACAGAAACATTGTCAATGAGGAAGATTATTATAAACACTTTCTTTGTTAAAAAAATATATTTTTAATAGATGCAATATATTGAACCAGGTTATGAATCATTTGTAGTTCCTGAAACACACCTGGTTCTCTGGTATTTTCTTGCTCTTGAAGGCATCCCCTCCGTCAAAATGCCCTCTTCCCACTTCAGGTCAGGTAAAAGCATGATATACATGTTCTGTGTACCAATTGCTGTCAAAGCATTTACCAGGTTGCCTTGTAATTGTCCAATGGCTTATCTTTCTCGCTATTCTGAGTTTCTTAAGGCCAGGAACAATACCTTTATTTCTGAAACCTATTGGGGTCTTTAATACAAAGGATAAATAAAGGTATAAATAGTTGTGGGTTGGCAGGGAGAGTAACGCAAAAGGGTTAAGGGAGGTAGGTCATGTGGATAGGTAATTATAGAATTGGTTCCAAAAATGGTGCCTCAGGTCTCACTTTGCTCCTTCCCTGTACCTCAGAATTGTTGAACTCTGCAAAGGTGATTTCATGCCTTGTACAGTCTTGGTGGATGAACAAGTTTTATTTGATTATTTGGCCTTGTTTGTCCCAGCCTCTGTAGGCTCCCCTGAACTCTGGTATGCAGTGCAAATTATTCACCCTGGGATGGGGCATGCATTTCCTTTTCACCCATTGTTTTCCTCTGAAAGCTTGAGTGGCTGGGAGCCATCTTTTGGGAGAAAGCAGGTAAAGAAATGTGTGGGAAGGAAGCAAGCTGACATGAGGAACAAAGTGTTCTGAATTAAGCCTCAAAGTTCCATGATGATCTTAGTAAAATAAGTTCAAAATATTTTGATCCCAGTGTTTTGATCGCATGTTTAAGAATAAAAAAACATTTACATCCATCCTAAACTCACATGAAAGTGTATCTGTGTGTACAGAAAATATTTTCTGGAGAAAAACCCATTAAAAATTATTATTTTTATTGATTTTTCTGTTCACTGAAGTTAACTTTCATTCCCCGCCCCCCATTTTTTGACAATTGATACTGTCAGGACCAATATTTCAGTGATGGCACACATTTTTCATATTGAAATTAACTTTTGTATCTGCATTGTTAATGTAGGGAGGAGGCAAGAGAACCAAATGTTAAATCAAGCTATATTCGGAGACTGCAATATGCTGATCAGCCCTGCAGCCAGACCATGAGGCAACCTATAGAACAAAGGAAGATTTCTGCTGGGATTTTTAACAAACCACTTCTCTACAACATGAATGGAAAACAGAGTCTTTAAGTGGTGCCCTACACAAAATAAAATCATTCATTTCCTATGGCTAAAATCATGGAGTACCTATGGATCAAAGGCTGGGAATTGCCAGCAGGCCTTTCATGCTATATATTTGTACCTTTTCACACTACATACGCTTATCCTTTCTCATAGTATGCCCATATCAAAGGAAAATGGGTAAACGAAGTCTTTAAGCTGTTATTCACAGAAACTAAGAATGATATATAAACTGGATTCCCTGACATGTGAATTTTTTTTTGTCTTTGCTTTTACCCTTCCCTAATAAAATTTCCTTTGACTCTAACCCTGGCGTGCATTTGAATTCTTTCTTGCACTCAGCATAGAACTCTTGGTGCAGGGCTTGAGTTCCCCCTACCCAGCGTAATCTGCCCTTGCCTGCATCATTGCGAGCTGTCTTATATGGCTTACTCTACTCCAGCCTCATTTTTCCTGGGTAAGTTTGCAAGATCCAAATTTTGTCAGTTTTTATTCTTTCATAATTTTTTAGGCAATTATGAATATGTTAGTTTCAGCACTATTAGTTGTCTTGTTTTCTACCAAATTTATTTTTTCTGAGTTAATTTGGAATTTTCAGTGTTACCAATACAATCTAATTTTCCCAAAAGTCTTTTAACTAAAAGTGTCCTACATGCAGTTAGAACCATTCTCAGTGTTATATTGCTGGTTCTTTTAGTAACCTAAGGATTGGGTAAAAGACAGCTTGTGTTTACATCTGGAAGCAAAAAGCGAAGATTGTTAATGGACAAATGTGAATTTGGGTGCTTGGCTGGTTCAAAATAATAGAATCCAAACATGATTTGCGGCAAGCTCGTTGGCTTTTTCAGGATTAGAAATCTTTGTTTTGTAAATATGACAGGCTTATGGTGCCTACATTTTTAAACCTACATTTTTTATTTTTCACAAATTTACTAAAATTTCTCTAACAAGGTAATTTTTTCCCCAGCTTGTCTAAGGGTATTTTCCATCTAACAGTTTTCCATTCTAGCTCTATTCTTCTGAATTCCTTTGGGGTTGGATTTTGTTTGTAATAATACTATTCTTCCTTAATGCCCTTTTCAAATTTCACATTGAGGTCCAGAAGAGTAAAGATAAAATTAGATTTATTTTTGCAATTTATCTCAGACATTCCAAGTGAAAAACATTTAAAATTACTTATGTCTATTTCCCTTTTTTAAAAAACATAAAAAAAAAAGATTGTAAAACAAAGTTTTGAGGGATTGATGAGTCAAGGTTGGCAATGGAATTCTAGGGTTCCAGTAGAATTAGGACAGTCTAAAACTCCTTTGTGGAAGAGCATTTGGTATTGGGAGTGCTTGAAATACCAGAATACTGGAAAGAGTACAGAAGAGATCTTCACAACATGCCTGTGAGCTATTACTCTACCCTGCACAAATCTTAAAATGTGGCCTGTGGTTGGCCTGTGGCTTAAATCAACAAATGAAGGTTTTAGAAGAGCACAGCAGGTGCTGGTTATCATTCTTTAGTGGGTACTGTCATGGTTCTTGCAGATAGCAGACATAATTCCTGTCCTTGAGAAGCTCATTTTGGTCAGGGTGATGACTAACGACTATTACATCACAGTGCTTATTAAGAGCTGAGATAAGAGTCAGTCCAAGCTGCTGTTGGAAGCTCATAACCTAGACCAGCAGTTTTTCAACTCTTTAGTCTCAGGACCATTATATACTCTTAAAAATTACCGAGGGACTTCCAAGAGCTTTTGTTTATATGGATTAGTTATATTTAACCTGTTAGAAATTAAACCTAAGAATAACAAAAAAATTTATAACAAAATTCATTTTATCACAAATATTTATTATGAAAAATACATTTTCCCAACAAAATTTAATGAAGTGACGTCGTTTTAAATTTTTGCAAATTTCTTCAATGTCTGTCTTAATAGAAGATGGCTTAATTCTCATGTCTGCTTCTGCATTTGATCGGTTGCTATATATTGGTTTGGTTGAAGATGAAGAAAATTTGGCCTTATAAATACATAACCGCAAAATAATTGAAGATCTTCTGAAAGGTCTTGGGGACCCCTCAGGGGATCCTCTGGCCACACTTTTGAGAATTGCTTAGGCCTGGAATGTTTCTTGGAGGCTCTTGAGTCCTGAAGTAGACCAGCTATTTCAGGGGCAAGAGGGTGTAGGTGGTTAATGATGAAGCTCCAGTGCGGAGCCAGCAGAGTTTCTTGGGCAAGGGTCTTAACTATTCCACCCTCCTCTACCATTCTTGAGCACACACTCAATTGATGAAAAGTATCTGGAGGAGCAGATATGACCATCGATTTTACCTTAACTATGAAGACTTAGTGCTTATTATAACAGAGAAAAGCGACCATCTATTTGCCTTTCCCCTTTGGGCTCCCAGTAAAGTGAAAGGAGAAACCTGCGGGCGGTGCCGCGTTCTCAGAAGATTGGGAATGGCGGAAGAGC
>NW_006494614.1:27817658-27818303 GCF_000325575.1 Pteropus alecto | reverse complement strand
GTCCCGCGCCGCCGCACGGTCCCCACGAGGCGAGCGACCCTCGGGCCTTGGGCGGCGGCGGCTGCAACGAGGAAAAGAAGGGCGGCGCAGAAACCAGGACAGTGTAGTCAGCAGCAGCCGTTCGGCCCCGTGAGGAAAAGAGGCTGTGGCAGCGACGCCGACGTCCTGCGCGTACCCCCTCTCCGCGGTACCCACCGGGCCCCCTCCTCCTCCTCCTCCTCCTCCTCCTCGGCGGCGGCGGCGGCGGCGGCGGCGGCAGCAGCAGCAGCAGCGGCCACCATCTTCCTCTTGCTGCCAGTGGTAGCGCTCGTCTGGCGGAGCTGGGTGAGTTGCGGCTCTGGCCGCGGCCAGGGAGACGGGCAATTTTCCCCTCCCCCATCCCTTTCCACACACACGGCGCCTCGGCGGGCCTCCCCGCCCCTCCCGTGGCGGACACTCCGCGCCGTTCTCCCGCGCGGCGGCGAAATCTCCTTTCTAGTCTCTTGCGCAACGTCCCCGGCCTGTCCGGGCCGCGCCTCTGCCGCCCGGGACCGTTTGGACTGTGGGCTGGGGAGGGAGCCACGGCGGCGAGGTCGCCAGCCGGAGGGTCAGGACCGCGGCCTCCCCGTCCTGCTCCCGGGCCCTCGGGGGTGAGGGCCCCACCGC
>NW_006494614.1:27806280-27817589 GCF_000325575.1 Pteropus alecto | reverse complement strand
GAGGGCCCGGCCCGCAGGCCCCTGGCCCGGCCCTTCGGGCGTCTTGCCTCCCAGGGAGCTTTGGCATCGAGCTTTGGGCCTTGGGTCCTGGAAGCCGGGACTGGCCGTCACTGAGAGGTTGAGTCTGGTTCCCGCTTTTGGAGAGGGGGAGTTGGTGCTCCATCCATCCTTCTCCTGCCGCGCGCTTTTGTGCTCGGGACCCAAACTGTCGACGCCTTTTGCTTAGTTTGAAAGAAGGAGGCTAGAATCTGGCCTTCTGATAATACGTGTAATTTACTGAACCACTTGTCGATACGTGCGTGTTAATGGTGCTAAATAACCGATCACCTGACACAGAGAGGGGGCGGGGAGGAGGGAGAAAGGGAGAGAATGAATGTTGGTACCGCGCACAGTCCAGTGTCCATTCTTCCCCCAAAGCAATGTATTGGCAGTTCCAATGGCCCTTTCCCATTCTGTGGTTTTTAAATGCCATTTCCTAGAGACTTGTGATTCGAGGTAATTTGAGTGTGTGATTTTGGGTGCTATTCAGGAACGATTCTCAGAATTCGATCATAGATAGTCATTAATATAAGTGGCAACAACGCTTTAATATCTACCTGGACCTAATCTTCCATTACGTAAAGAAATAATTTAAAATGAAACATAGGTAATCTAGCTTTGCCTAGAGAACTTTACCACCTTATTTTAAGCTAAAAGGAAAGATACAGTAAACTAAGAGAGTACTTAAGTAGTACATTGTTCTATTTAGTTACTATTTGGAGATCGAACTTGTCTTCATTTTCCAAACTGATTGTTCGAGGTCTTCCAAAACTACTACGCCTCACTCATTCATTTACCATTTTTTGATTCTTTGATTGTGAAAATGTTTGATTCTTTTGATTTTTTTGATTGTGAAAAATGTTTGTAGGTGGGTTTTTGTGGTAAGAAAGAGATATAAGCCAAAGAACTGAGAAATCTTTACATCATTCTTTTATTTTTGAATTTATAGTTTCATTCCAGAGCACAAAAGGTGTGTAACGATAATTACTTAAAATAGTAATTTGAAACATTCATTGCCACGTAGATCTTTTCTTTATTATTTTTTCTCCCCATTTGTTCTGTTTACTGGCCATATGTTATGATAATGCATTTTTTCCCTCCACCACAGTCATCATAATCATCACTGTTACTGTTTTTAAGTACTCCATTTCCCCTTGATAGTAACAGAATTTAAGGGAGAATGTGCTATCCTTGCTCTGATTAAGCCACACACAGTTCAGTCGATTCCTTTGCAACAGAAAGACTTCTGTTCAACTGAAGTGGGCCGCTTTTTAAGTGTGCGGAATTCCAACCTTAGATTTTAAGCTTTATCTGATAGCTGTTCTGGTGATTTGTCAAAAGAGTAACAAATGAGTTAGTAATGGGACCAGTTGGTGATTTGTCAAAAGAGTAACAAATGAGTTAGTGATGGGACCAGTTTTCCCATTCTTTGCATGCTTTATAGGTCCAATTATTGAAGAGCATGAGAATGTAATTTCTTGTACTACTTTTGCATCCTTTGGGAGGATAGTGAACTTCATTACCTATCACGCTGAATGAGTTATGCCTTCCATGCCGTTGAGATAGACCTCAGGTAACTTTATCTCGCTGATTCTGTGATATCACTCACCTGTTGCGTATTCAGAGACGTCAAATCTAAGAGAAATGGTCTGTGTAAATGTAGGTGAAAAATAGCTTTGGTCAAATGCAAATTTTAAGATAGAAAAATTGAAAGGAAATTGTTTTTATGTTACTCATTTAGAATCATTACTAAAATTTAATTTGTATTTAGTATTGGAATCAGGAAAGGTAGCTAATCCTTGACTTATGTAATAGCTTGTTAATAAAACTATTAAAGTTGGAAGGCAACAAGTGACAATATGGATTAATGCAAAATTATCTTTAAGAGTTCAGATTTTTAAGTAGGATGGATTATACTTGAAAAACTACTGGATTTCATTAACCAGTCACCATTAAAAAAATTTAAAAAAGAAAAGGAAAAAGCTGGTGAATGTAAATTATGCAGAGTTTTGTTGGGGGATAGGGGGAGGACTAAATATAGATAATGGTTATCTTCCTTGACGTGATAATATAGTGTTTGTGTTTTTGGTACATTTTGCTTTCTTAAATACGCACTTTTTTTTTTTCTTTAGTAAGATTTCTCAAATTCTTTTTACATAATTTTTGTCCGGAGATAAGATCTTTTCTATTTATTTATATGAGATAGAGTTATATTTATTGGCATCTTAGGTTTGGGGATAACTCATAACTACTTCACTATGCAGTGTCAGGGAGTTCAAGGTTCCTGGAGTGCTGATTTCTTAATATTTTCATTCATCTGCATTTCAAGAATTCTATCTGACATGTGGCTGCTGGATTTCTTTCTTTGGGCACTGTTTCTCTCATTTCTTCTTGGAGCACCCTCAGAATCCTGGAGTATCTTTTCAAAAGTGAAGATATCTTTTTTAACTACAAAAACGGCTTGGCAAATTGTTACACATTTATGATACTGTTCCATTTTTTCAGAATCCTGGAGTATCTTTTCAAAAGTGAAGATATCTTTTTTAACTACAAAAACGGCTTGGCAAATTGTTACACATTTATGATACTGTTCCATTTTTGATAATAGTAAAAAAAAATTCTTTAATTGTTGCCCTTTGATTACAAAGGGAAAAATATTGAGAGTATTGATTTCATTCAAAATATTTGAGACCCAGGAACATAATCTAGGAAGAGAAACAAGATTCAAAGACTGGGATGTTAAATCATTGTATTAGACTTAAAAGTGGAGGATATTTCAAGAGCTACAAAAGGCATTGGTGAGAAATTGCTGAATGTGTAGACTGGACAGTTACTGCCATGCATTATGTATTTAATTTAGATCATTTAATGGTCAGGGATTTAAATTTTTATGATCATTTGTACAATGAAGAGGGAATGAAGAGAAATAGTTAAGTAAAAACTTCAAAATATTATCCAGAAGTTTTAATCTCTTGGCACATTCTAACTTTAGTTTTAAATGGCATAGTAGATTGTACAGAAAGGCTAAATTTAATAGTTTTAATTCATTTATAATTTGTGTGAGCTGGCCACATGAAAAGTTTGTAGCTGATAATTTCTAAAATGATGTTTACATACATTGAGGATGGCCATTTTTTATGTGTAGGGAGTGGCTAAGTAGGTATTTCCTAATTTATTTTGAAAGAAGGGTATGCCACTTTGTTTCCAGTGTTTTTAAAAGATTAATGGTATATTAAGAATATAAAAATTAATATGTGTTATGCAAGTAGAGTGCATAAAGAAAGTATAGTAGTATAAAAGTAAACTCAGTAATCAGTGCCTGGGTTCTGATTTGGGTATACTGGGTATATGACCTTAGGCACATTAAATAATAGTCTGGGAGTTGGTTTGCTCATTCGTAAAGTAGAAATAATAATTGCACCTACCTCACAGGGTTGTTGTGAGGAACTAATGAGATAATGCACACAATACACTTACTATAGGGCCTGGCATATAGTACATGCTAAATACATGTTAGCTTGGGCTGTTACTACCTAGGCCACAGTTTTAATGATGAGCTACTTCCACTATTTCTGTGGTTGGTCTAAACTGCTAATGCTTCTCATAATGGCAATAGGATATAGTTATAAACTTTGAAGTTAACTTTTTCTTACTGTTGTTGGCTAGTATAATTCTGCTTTTGCCATTTTCAACTTGTACTTTACAGTTCTTTTTCTAGGTTCTTAGGTCTGCTTTGGTCTTAGTAATACCAACACCTTGGATTCTTATATATGTTCTTTTTACTTGATAAATTCAGAAAAGAAGTTATAATTTTTGCTTTTTCTTATGAAGTCTTGTCAATAGGTTCTAAACAATGAAACTGGACCAGAATTTAAAATGGGTGTGTAGAGCAGGTAATTAGGTTGCATTGCTTTGTAGACTTGTGTCATAACTACATGGCTTTACTATTTAGTGATTTTCCTTGACTCTATCTTGGAAGGATAACCTATTATTCATCTTAAATATTGTCATATCATGGTTAAGAACTTGACCTTTTCGTCAGAGTGGATTTGAGTCCGAGCTCTGTCACTTATTTATTTAGTAATACTGGGTTGCTAAGCTTCGGCCACATTCTCATAAATTGACAGTAGTACCTGCTTAATTGTGTGGTTGTGAAGATTAAATGACATTAAGCATTTAAGTTTAGCACAGTGCCTGGCATGTAATAAACATTCATTGAATTTAACTTTATAAAGAGATAATATAGGGTAGTGGTAAGTGCACTGACTCTTGAATGAAATTTCTGTGTTCACATTTCATCTTCACCACTTACTATATCAAGTAATTCAATCTCTGATCCTAATTTCATTTTTTCATATTATTGGGGCTATAGCATTGTTGCAAGGATTACATTAATAAATATAGAGCAGAGTTTCTTAATTTCAGCACTATTTTTTGTCTGGATAATTCTTTGTTATGGAGCTTTCTTAGTGCATTGAGGTATATTTACTAGATGTCAGTAGCATGCCCTCTAATTGTGATGATGAAAAATGTCTCCATACATGGCCAAATGCGTTCTGGAGGGGCATAATCACTTCTGACTGAAAACTACTGTTATAAAGAGTGTAGAATAGTGAGCGGCATGAAATTAGAGAACATTAAGTTTTACGTTTTATCATCATTGGTAGTGGTGGTACTTTTACTACCACCACCACCACCACCGCCGCAGCCGCCGCCGCCGCCACCACCATTACCACCACTACTACTACTACTACAACTACGACTACTACTACTACTACTATTACTACTACCTGTTATAAATTTGTTCCTTGTAAGCATGCCTGATTAATTGATGGCTAAATTTTAAACTATGATGTAGGAGCTGGAAGCCACCAAATTGTTGTTCCATTCCCAGGGCTTTTGCATTTAGATCTTTGCCTGGGTTGCTCTTCCTCATTTATACATGGATCACTTCATTTCAAGTTACAGCTTACATGTTGCCCTATTAGCAAGGCTTTCATTTTCCATCATACACAGAATGCCCTCCTCATCTCCCCATCATTATCACTGTTTAGTTTTTCTTAATTTTATAATCTCCTAATACATATTTGTCCACTCCCCCAAATCCCCCCCCCCCACAAGAATATAGACTATATGAGACAGTTTAATCATAGGATAACCTAATAGGGCCTTTAACAGCTTTAGTGATTTAGTTTTAGGCTTAAATGTACTATTTTGAAGGAAATAATATTATAAAATACAGTTTTATTTTGAAGATGTTTTGAAAAGTTGAGCTGCTCAATTTAAATGTACTCTTAATTTAAAAGAGATCTTTATAGAAGTGTAATTTTTTCGTTGTTGGTGCTTTCTAAATCTTATCTTTTTGCATTCTTGCCTACATGAAACTGTATGCTAGTTTTATCAGTGTAAACTAAATTTGGCTGCAGTATAATTTTCTGAGGGTTCAGATGAAACAAGCATTTTAAAGTGGGAATTATCTTCAGACTCAGATTAAATTTTATTCAGAATGTTAGTACTAATACCTGCTTTTAATTGTACTCTGAGTATATCTAAATGGTCCATTAGGATCAAACTTTGCCATTAATAATTAGCACATGCTGTTCCCTCCAGACTTTTAGGATCCAGCTTACTCCATCAACTGTTTAGCCTTTCTTGGCCTCATGATTTTCACCTTCCTCTGTGATACTATCTGCAGCCCTTCAGTATGACACTTTCTTATTTTATTGTGATGTTTACATGTTGTATTTGTTGACATGTCTGTACTCTGTTTTGGACTGCGAGTTCCTCGAGTTTGAGACTGGTTTGTTTCACTGGTCCCAATGATAATACTTTATGGTAGATGCTTAATAAATATATGAATAAATGAGTAATTTTGAATTAAGCAGATTATCTGATTTTCTGACTTAGCTGGATACATTCTATTGTTTGTAAGTATGAAATGTGACTTGTGAACCCAGAAATAATTTCCAATTTTAGCATATATGTACTCCTAGTTTATTAGTATTGATTTAATTGGAGAGATACATGTCATTAGCCAGTTAAAATACACCCTAGATAAATTTTTGTTTTGCTTTTTAAATTTATAACTTCAAGTGTAAGGAAGCATTTAAGTAAAATTTCAATGTAAGAAATAGGAATTTGTTTAAATCGAGCAGAGATTCTGAATCAACTCAGTTTTTCTTCTTAATTAAATCTGATTAGCTTTTTCTGTTTTCATTACTAGTTATCTCAGATCATTGTATTTTATATTAGGGTTCATTTTTAAAAAAATACTTTATTTTGGAATAGTTTTAGATTTATAGAAAAGTTACATAGTACAGAGTTCCTATATATCCTTTATCCACTTTCGCTGATTGTTTATTCAGATGTAATGCTAGTGCCTTTATCAGAACTAGAGATTAACATTGGTACATTACTATTAACTAAATTTCAGACTTTATTCTGATTTCACCAGTTTTCCGACTACTGTCTTTTTTCTATTCTGTGATCATCCAATCCAGGAGACCATATTGATTAGTTTGTTCATGTTAAGTTAGTATCTCTACAATTGGCTAACGTTTGTTTTTCAATTTAGCATGGAGAGTTTTTATTTTTGATACTGAGCACTTGATATCTGAAACTGATTTTTTAAAATAAATTACCTTATGCCTCCTTTAAATGTTACTTTTATGATAGTCTTGTGGATTGGCTGTATACTATCATTTTGGTATTCTTTTGGAATTACCCCCAGAGCCAGTTGGAACTGCTTATGAAAAATAAGTCTTACTAATTTATAACAGTTTCACAAAATACTAGTCTTGCAATGCGTCCCGTAGAAAATGTCTTCTTTGCACTCATAGGTTTGAGTTGCTTTATACTCTATTCCGTCTTGGAAGATTCCCAGTCTCATTGGTCTATTAAAGGTATTTCTTCACACAGTCATAGTTGCTTAATGTTTGTTGAATAAATTAAAGGTATTATCAAAGAAATGTAACTTTGTTATATTAGTCTTTCTCGACATTTGACCATGGAAGCCTTTTATCTGATGTGCTTTTTTAAAATCTAGTCAATTTTTAGCTCCATAGTTCAGTGTATAAAGGTTCTGAGTTATGGCCATGGGCTGTGGATCCTTGAAACCTGTGTTTGAATCTTGGCTCTGTTTTGTGACTTTGGGAAAGACATTTAAATTATTTAAATGCATTTTGTTCTTAAAACAATTGTAATAATAGAGTCCGCTATTGAGAATAAATGAATTGTAGATAAAATGTTTAACAGCATATAATATATGCTTAGTAAATTGTAGAGTGTCTTTAAATTTCCTCTTTCCTCATTTTTATAGAGGAGAGAATTCAAGGACAATTGGAGGAAATTTTGATAGATTTGAGGCTAATATAATAAACCTTGGAATTTTGCTTAATTAGTGGAATTTTTTTAGCTAACTGAATATTATTAGATTTGTTTTTGTTGACTTCCCCCAAAATACTTTGCTTCAGTTTTCTCTGAAACTAATATTGAAAATAATTCAACTTTTTATAATTGAGGCTCCTCTAGAGTACAAGATGGCCTTGGTAAGCGATATGTAGTATGTAGGTACAGTGCAAATATGAGACTAGCTTGATATCTGTATTGCCCACATAAATCACTAAAATAAATTTAAATCTCTGATACATTGTTTTTTTGTCATTTATCTCATTTTATCTTAAAAGCACCCCCCCCATGTGTGTATGTGCAAATCTATGCCTGTGTGTGTGTGTATGTGTGTGTGTGGTTTTTTGAGTAGATATATTAGGTTTTAGTTAATAGTTTCTTTCCATTTTCCCCCCCCACCGCACAAAAAACTTTCTTTATTATCTTTATTTAAAGGCTTTGTAAATAAAACAAAGCTATTTTACAGTTTTAATAAGTATGAGACAATAAATGATTTGACTTTAGGTCTTTTATATGGACTTACTGTAAAAGCAGTATCTGATTCTTAATTTATGAAGAGATGATGGTTAAAAACATGGGTGTTTATGGTTTAAGCCTTGTATATCTTTGAAATGTGTCAAATTAATGGACTATATATACATAGTTCCTCCCCCTCCCCGAAAATAGTGAATTGAGTAAACATTTAATAGGATTTCTGGTAAAATGATATTCTACATGCATGATGAAGAAACATCATTTAGTAAAGGTTCGTTCTACATGTCCAAATGTATATTCGAAAACAATGAGGATTTTTTTTAAACAATCAAATACCTAAGTATGTTCTTAGACTCAGAACTATTAAAATAATTTGGTTTTAGGTGATTATCAATTGGTAGCTTTATTTCTTATGGTATTTTTTTTGTCTTTCTATAGGGCTGAAAGACACACAGAAGTCTTCATGGATATAGTTGATACATTTAATCATTTAATTCCTACTGAACACTTAGATGATGCCCTATTTCTAGGATCCAACCTGGAGAATGAAGTCTGTGAGGATTTTAGTACAAGTCAAAATGTCTTAGAGGACTCGCTGAAGAACATGCTCAGCGATAAGGATCCTATGCTAGGATCTGCAAGTAACCAGTTCTGTTTGCCTGTTTTGGATAGCAATGATCCCAATTTCCAGATGCCTTGTTCAACAGGTAATTCTTACTTTTTTTTTTTTTTTTTTTAGTCTGCTATTTAAAATAAAAAGAATTTTTAGCAGCATCTTTTTTTTCTTTTTTTTTGACGAGGGTAGTGAATTTAGGGTTCTTTCCTTTGAATTTAGAGCTATTCTAGGCTTTAGAATTAGAATTTAAAATAAATTTTCTTCTGAGGAGTGTGGAATTATCTTCAAGGATATTATGGATATAGAGAGGGCAACCACATATCATCCTAAGTGGGACACTTTTTGAGAATTACAAGGGGTGCTGTTAATAATTTCATTATGGCAACAGGTATAAATTGGGACTCTCCGTAGCAAGTAGCGATTGCTTAGCAAATTGGGACATGATGGCACCCTAGACCTGCTAGAATCAAGGGGAACAGCTGAATTGACCTTTCTTGGTGCCTCTTGCAGCCCTTCAGATTTAGCATATTGCGTGCTTCCATTTCAGATCTTTTGGTATTTTTATATGTAACTGACCAGGGGAAGAACTTTAGACTTGTGCTGTCCAACATAGTAACTACTAGCCACATGTAACTATTAATCACTTGAAATAAATCTGATCCTAATTGAGATGTGTTGTAAAATACATATTAGATTTTAAGGGCTCAATCTATAAAAAACAAAGTAAAATAGTGCATCGAAATTTTTTTAATGTTGATTACATGTTGAGGTGATATTTTTGGTTAAATAAAACATATCAAATTAATTTCACCTCTTTTTACTTTTTTTTTAAAAAGTGCCTACTTGAGAATTTAAAATTACATATGTGGCTTGCATTATATTTCTCGTAGCATTGCTCTAGGATCTGTAGTTGAAGTCAATGAAAGATCGAGGAAAGTAACTTTCTGTAGGGCTAAACTAATTCTTAATAAGAAATTATTTCAGGGATATATTAATATATGGAAAAAATACCTAGATTTTCTTTTATAATGTGAAGAAAATATTACAACAAACTTTGTAGCAATTAATTGATTCTAAGCTAAAATTAGATAAAGGAAAATCAGCTTCATATGGAGAAGTTAGGCTTTCTCTCACAGTTCCTAGAGTAGTTCACAGATTTAGGTGGTGTTGGTCTGTTTTTCAATGACTCTATACTTCTGCAGTACAGTTTTTCAGTATATTTTTTGTTTTCTTTTAACATTTTCTATTTAATATTTTAATATAATAACACTTAAGGTTTGGATTAGGTGGCTTGCTATTCATCCCTAAATTTGTCAGGTTACTCTGCCTGTAGACCTCAATACTGGCTACTAGGAATCGTTTCATATTACCAATGACTTAACTGAGTCTTTTGAATTGCTTGCTAATGGTGTATCTCTGAATTATATACATTGTGTTGTGTTATCACGTAGGTTTACATTGTTTTTGTTGTATTCTAAATGTTTTAAAGCTTTAAAAATTTTGTTTCATGTATGCATTGTTTAAGTTTTTTACTTTGGTTCCTGTGTCAGTACAGTATATTTAATAATTGTCAAGCACTTTTGACAGTGTTTGGTTGTATGCACAAAATTTCACAGTCCAAATTCAGGAAAACCATTTACTCAGTACTTAAGTGCTTGTTACTGGGAATCCTCAAGGATGTTATCCTCAAGGATGTTATACTGGGCCTGAAATGGACAAATATAGCATCCTTTTAGACTTGTTTATTTGTAAAATTCCAGCCCTTTGGTGTAATACCGGTAATTCTCACTTGCAGTATTCTCCTCCCCACCCTGCCCTTTTTTTTTTTTAATTGAGTTCTGTTGATACGAAAAAGTTTTTATTTAAGTGAAAAATGTCTTCAGTTTTGGTGAACATTTCCTTTGCTAATAAAAGTCTTTAAACATCTTTATTGAAATACTTAAACTTTTTTTGAGGTATGGTTAATACTTGTTTATGATTCTATTATTTTGTAAACTTTAACTTTTATTTAAGAATTTAAGTAGAATTTTCTATTTTTTCTTTTAAATTCGTCTGCTACAATTGTTTATCTTGGTTCTGAAGCAAAACTGTTTGTATTAATATATGTGTAGTATGTGTTTTAAAGGTATGTAAGGGAATATGTGAGAGAAACAAAACAGTAAAGCTCTCCTATCTAGGATTGTTTAGATTTCATTGTGCCATCAGGCAGGGGATTAATCTTGATTGCTTCAAAGTTTCTTTTGCCCTTTGGGATATTTGGTTCAATAAAAGGTCCATGTAGCAAAATGGAAAACATTAAAAAGTTTTTCTTTTAAATTTTGTTTTGGAATAATTTTTGATGTAAGAGTTGCAAAGCAGAATTTCTATTGTAAACTATTTGCTGAAAACCCTTTGTGGACAACTTTTTATAACTTTCAGATAGTCAGAAACTACTTCAGCATTTTGCTATAAGATAAAAATGACATATTTCTTACCCAGATGTTTGTACTTGGCTCTATGTTTTTACTAACTGTCTTGACTGAAGCTTAGAAAAATGACCCTATCAGTTTTCCTCCTTCAGGCCAATGAAAGCTATAGATTATGGTTATTTTTTAACATTGGTTTTGACAGTGCTGAAGTTAGCATACAAAACTGATGTCTTGTTATATAATGCTGAAACAGGTTGGTTTGCTGTAGTTGTTAAAGATCAACTTTTTGTTGACATAGTTGAGTGGCTTGCATTGTATTTTAACTGTCTCCAGAAATCATAGAAGTAGCTTTAAAGTTTATGACA
>NW_006494614.1:27786351-27803655 GCF_000325575.1 Pteropus alecto | reverse complement strand
TCACTTGCAGTATTCTCCTCCCCACCCTGCCCTTTTTTTTTTTTAATTGAGTTCTGTTGATACGAAAAAGTTTTTATTTAAGTGAAAAATGTCTTCAGTTTTGGTGAACATTTCCTTTGCTAATAAAAGTCTTTAAACATCTTTATTGAAATACTTAAACTTTTTTTGAGGTATGGTTAATACTTGTTTATGATTCTATTATTTTGTAAACTTTAACTTTTATTTAAGAATTTAAGTAGAATTTTCTATTTTTTCTTTTAAATTCGTCTGCTACAATTGTTTATCTTGGTTCTGAAGCAAAACTGTTTGTATTAATATATGTGTAGTATGTGTTTTAAAGGTATGTAAGGGAATATGTGAGAGAAACAAAACAGTAAAGCTCTCCTATCTAGGATTGTTTAGATTTCATTGTGCCATCAGGCAGGGGATTAATCTTGATTGCTTCAAAGTTTCTTTTGCCCTTTGGGATATTTGGTTCAATAAAAGGTCCATGTAGCAAAATGGAAAACATTAAAAAGTTTTTCTTTTAAATTTTGTTTTGGAATAATTTTTGATGTAAGAGTTGCAAAGCAGAATTTCTATTGTAAACTATTTGCTGAAAACCCTTTGTGGACAACTTTTTATAACTTTCAGATAGTCAGAAACTACTTCAGCATTTTGCTATAAGATAAAAATGACATATTTCTTACCCAGATGTTTGTACTTGGCTCTATGTTTTTACTAACTGTCTTGACTGAAGCTTAGAAAAATGACCCTATCAGTTTTCCTCCTTCAGGCCAATGAAAGCTATAGATTATGGTTATTTTTTAACATTGGTTTTGACAGTGCTGAAGTTAGCATACAAAACTGATGTCTTGTTATATAACTCTGAAACAGGTTGGTTTGCTGTAGTTGTTAAAGATCAACTTTTTGTTGACATAGTTGAGTGGCTTGCATTGTATTTTAACTGTCTCCAGAAATCATAGAAGTAGCTTTAAAGTTTATGACAATAGGCAAAAAAAAAAAAAAAAAGGATTACTTTTAGTGAGTGCTCTGTAAGATGCACAAAAGTTAGCATGCTAATTATTTTATTTTGAGAGATAAATAGATTTCTGATCCTCTGTTTGAATGCTTTTGACTCTGTAAAGTATTTCTTTATACAATTATAGTGTTTGCATATGGTTTTTAGATTTGTCCAGTAATATTTTTTTTTAACTCCAGTAAGTGACAAAAATCATTAAGTATGGAGGAAATATTTGGTATTTTTTTCCTCCCCTCCCCTCTCCAAATGTTTGATTTTGATGATCAAACTGATTATTGGTGTTCTTAAAAAATTCTATTATCCTTAAAAATAATTATGCTTTCTCTATGTTGTAGGCTGTTGATAAGTTCAAGATAGCAAATATATTTTGTATATACTACTTGAGAAGTGTATTCATAGTCATTGAAATGATGTTTGAAAAACTGGCATTATAATATCACGAAGAAATATTTCTCTCATTTTCAAACAGATGTGTTCCCCTTTTACACAGATAGCTATGATTCATAAATGTGAAATGCATTAATGACCTATTTCTTTATATGGTATGTTGAAAAATGATCAGTGGCTTTAATTTGATTTATTCTTTAAGACCAGGAAGACAGACACACTGTGGATAATAAGGGTATTCAAAGCAGCAGTTCATTCAGAAGTACTCGTAGGTGTACTGCATTCTTCAGTTAAACTAGGATGTCCTTCCCAGGCTACATCATGGCTTATACAATGATCATTCACTGAATTAAAAAAAAAACTCTACTGTAGCATGGTTTTTGGGGATTTAATACATCTAAAAGTCATTGAATTCTTATCCTTTTTTTGGATATTTGCTAAATGTTGACTCATATTGTGTACTTGTTTTTTCAACTGTAAAGGAAAATTTCTGTTAGAATGTATATGTAATAGTTGCTTTTTTTGTCCTGAATGACATTGATAACATGTGACATCAAGCAGTGATGTTTAGCTTGTTTAGTTTGTGCTGCTTTCCTTCTGAGCAAAGTATTGTAATACTACAAAATTCTCAGCAGTAGTGTGATTTGGTTCCTTTTTGGCATAAAATTTTTAACTTTTAATCATAGCTCTGTAGTTTGGGGCTTTATCATTAGGGGCTGATTTCATCTGTGTAATATTGGAAAAATTATATTGTACTTATTCTGGGGAAATGATTAGTGTCCTAGTACATCACTGAGATTTGTTTAAAAAGTATTTACAAGTTTTTATGGCTTTCTACTTCTCTTTGACAACATTTCCAATTAGATAGTACATTGAACTAAGCATAGTGAACCTCTGGTTCAATAAAATTCAGTTTTCAGTTATTAATTATTGTTGTTATTTGTACTTTATTTGTGAGGGTAGCAGACTTTGTGTAAGTCAATCACATGTGGCTCCAACTGGACATATAAATTCATTCCTTATTTGCACTGGGGCCTTCACTGTTTTTATTCTGAGTAGTAGTATTAGTTGATTTTTTTATTTTTACTGCTGTGCTTCATTGAACCTCTTGTGCCTTTGTTCTTATTTCTGAGAATTGCATTTGAACAAGAAAATACACATTTAATACATGTATTCATGTAAATGAGATGAAAATATTAAGACAGTATATATACTCTTAATTGAGCATTAGAGAAAAGTAATTGATTAGCCTTTTAAGAACATACACAGTCTTTAAGACTAAAACTTCATTTCTGTAAGAGTGATGATTGATATTAAATAATCATTTTGAATTATACTTTAAGGGGTTTGGTGAAAGTGGGGTATGTTTAGAAGAGAGGAAACAGAAAAGAGGCAAACACCTTGTAGAATTAGAGATATAACCTAGTGGTAAAGAGAGAATGCTGGAACGTGGAAAGAGTTGGACATAATAGGAGGCATAGATGCTTAAAGCTTGTTACTTTGGCAAGCAATTTGACTTTTTTATGGATAACAGGAAAGAGCTAAATTCAAATATAGCAGTTAAAGGGTGGCAAAGTTTGATTGGCTAAAAGGAACTTGGGGTTCCCTAAAAATAGAATACTAGGTTCGCTGGGAATATGGGATTTACTCTTTTGCTGGACATGACCCCCTTGACTGGGATGTTTTATTGGGGATTTAAGTATCAGATAGAGGCATACTTCGTTTTGCACTTCACAGGTATTGCGTTTTTACAAACTGAAGGCAAGACCCTCCACCAGGAAAAATATTATGACTTGGTTTATTTCAATATTTGCTTTATTATGGTCTGGAACTGAACCTGCAATATCTCTGAGGTACGCCTGCGGTTGTTTCTACGAGATGACCTTTTATGGTCTGTTCAGTTATTTATTCTTTATTAAAAATTAGACTGTGTTTACTTTAATCCTACATCCTATTTGCAGGCTAGGTTTATATTTCATGGCTTCTTTAAAACAAATTTGAAAGCACAGTGATAACTACATTTATGTAAGCAGCTTTTATTGCTCCTAATTCACTGTTTCCTGTCATTTTATTTTTTTATGCTTTCTCTATGTTGTAGGCTGTTGTTCACATTAGACATTTTTAATTGATTATGTCACTTTTTCTCATTAATCATTACTATAAGTCATCCTTAATATCAAAAAACAGAATTGAACTCTCAGATAAAACAAACCCTGTAATGTAAACACTAAAATATCACTTTCTAAATTCAGAAAATCCAGAGAGAGAGATTGAGATTGAAATTGGTTTATTTTAACAAATTGATATGTATGATTGTGGAGGCTGGTAAACCCCAAATCTGCAAGGTAGGCTGGTAGAATGGAGACCCAGGGAAGAATTAATATTGCCGCTTGAGTCTGAAGGCAATCTGGAGACAGGATTCCCTCTTAGCTGGGGGACTTCCATTTTTTTCTCTAAGGCCCTCAACTGATTTGATGAGGCCCACCCACATTATGGATGATAATCTCTTCACTCAAAGTCTACTGGTTTAAATGGGAATCTCATCTAAAAAATACCTTCACAGTAACATTTAGATTGGCATTTCGCCAAATATCTGGGTACTGTAGCATAACTAAGTTGACACATAATATTAAGCATCAGAGCAAGGTAACAAACTTTAGAACGTGGTAAATTATTCTTTGAATTATTGTTGTTAGTTTATTTATATTGTCATGAAACTAGTTTTAATCTCAGAATTTTTGAGAAAGTGGTTTTATGGGGAGATTGCAGGGCAGAGGCAGCTTATAGGCCTCCAGGTTTTTTTCTCTCACAGAGATTATAAATGAAGTTGATAAAATAGCTAGTATGTGTAGATGATATTGTACCAAGTAGTGTACAAAAGTACTTTGCCCACATTACCTCATTTACTTTTCACAAAAACCTAGGAGCTGTATGTAACTATTATCAGTACCATTTTACAATGGAATAAACATTTTTGAGAGTGGTTAAGTAATTTCCAAGTTCACTAAGTTAAGTCATAGTACACAGATTGGAATAGATTCTCAGTCATTCTACCTTCAAGTACATGTGCTGTTAAGATCAAGGCTCTAAACTGTGCTCCAAATTTTATTTGGCTTCATAATCAGCAAAATTAGAATAAAGACTTTTTTAAAAAAATTAAAAAAATTTTTTTTTTAAGTTCTGTATTCCTTCCAAAGAATGTGTGCATTTGTAGCAAACATTTATGAATCCCCAAACTGGCTCATGTCTATGTTAAAAACCAAGGGATTTTAGGGAGAGATAGACATTGAGTAGTGATTTAGTTAATCATGATACTAGAAAGATGCTCTAAGGATGTGCCTTTACTAAGTTCCAACAGGTAGAAGTGTGCTATAATTTATGTAAAGCCTTCTTTATCAGGTCAAGAATTGATTCAGGATGGTATTCAATTAGATACAAGGAAAAAAATCTAATTTTCCCACTAATTTTACAGTTGAAGAAATTGAGACAAAAATAACCTAAAGAAATTTTGTTTAAAAATTTTTTTTTTTTTTGGCTATATTTACTTACTGAATATTTGTTTTGTATCAGGTATTGTGCTAGACAGTAGATACACAATATTGAGGAAATCAAAACTTGGTCTCTTCTTATGGAGCTTAAAATTTAGTATAGAAATAATTTTCTTCTGAGGAAACTTAATAAGACTAGTTCATTATTTAACAACATAGACATTTGGGAGAGATAGCCTGCCATGGGCCTTGTGTGTCCCTGAACTTTGATGGGTATGCCAAGAATGCAAGGTCCTGGCTACTCTTTAACTGGGCCATTCGTTAGGATTGTGTTTGTAGCATGTGAATTTGAAGAATAAATGAGGTAACATTTGCTCCTTCACGTCTACCTCTTACCCCAGAGAAAGCATGCTTGCTTTTACTGTTCACTTATAAAAGCAACAAATTTTTCCTCCACAATGTTCTTCTCTTATATCTCAATCTACTGCATGTACAGGCATCTATCTAGATCCCCCCTTCATTGCCCCTGTGGAACTTGGGGGCAGGGAGGCAAAGGGAACTGATATAACATGATCATGCTGCTTGCTCTGCCATAATGACAGAATTCGTTGTCTCTGAACCAGTAGTCTCATGTCTTTTGTCAACACCATGAATTAGTAACAGCTAGTTGGTTTGCAAGTAGGGTAAAATCCTAGACCCTTCACAGTTCTCGACATTAACTGTGTTAAAGCTTAGACGTGATTCATGGGCACTTACCTAAGCACTTTAATTATTAAGGTAAAAAATCGTTTAAACGAAATAATTTAATTCTGTGAAGGCAGGAATTATTCTCTATATGTTGTTCATATAGGACCTAGTCCAGCACATAGTACTTGTTCAGTACATTTTAACTGGGGGTGGAGGGGGGGAGGTGGAGGGGTTGGGGAAAAGACAGGAAAAAAGTAGGGGCAGGTGGTAGGACTAGAATTTAAGATAGTAAATTACTTGCTGCAGGTGAGGCACGACTTTGGCTCTTAGATTTCTAGTAGTCATTGTGGAAGAGGAAAACATTTCTGCAGCAAAAAATTAGTGTCCCTGAAGTAAAAATAAATGCAGTGCCCAAGAAAAGGAAAACTATTTTTGACATTAAAACTAGAAATTTCATCCACAGTTTTATCGTGATGTGTAATAAAATCTTTAAGAACGTGCTGTCCATCCACATAGGGCTTTTTCTTATAATATCCCTCAATATGTATCCCAGTATACATAGTACTATAGGGACTAATATAAAGGTCTGGCCCAATTGCAGGTTAGATTTTAGATTATCTTTTAAACAACTTGCCTTGGACAGCATTTCTCACACTGAACTTTTAAATTTATTGATATGGAGGTGAATTATATAATACTGTCTGAAAACTTGGGAAAGAATGCAGTTATACCCCCGTTTTTTTTGGCCAGTTAAGTGCATAGACATAAGCTTCATAAATAACCAGGGCTGTGTATATAAATTTAAAGGCTATGATGGGACATTTGTTTGAATAGGAGGGTGTTCTGCCCATCCTGGGCAGAGGAAGACAGAGCCAAGATTTTCCTCAAAAGATGATTTTGGGATCCTCTATAATGCATAAGTGGACCAGGAGAAGCCTCATAATTTTAGACATAAATGGAAATCATTTTGGCCTAGATAATTTCTGTTTTAAAGGCCATATTTAAAGTGGCAACTTGTTGAGTAAAATCCATAGATTATCCCTTTTAATTCCAAATGATTGTTCTTGCTGTTCTCTTCCACTTTTCCCATGATCACTACCTGGATTCCTTTGGAATGCTTTAGGTCTGGACTTTGTACTTCTATTCCTTGTATTTTTCTCCCTTCCATAACTATTTGTCTTAGTTAGAGAATGTTCTGAAAAGATTTCTAAAATGGAGCTACTGCTGTTGGTATTGTCCTTTGTCGTCTTTCATGAAGCACAGTTTTCCCCTAATTTTGATCTCTTTTTATCATAGACTTTTTATTATGTCTGTAAGTGCATTTTGAATGCTAAATTAGTTACCAAATATATACTTACATAACACAAGAGGTAAATTGTCATGGAAAGTTAACTAGAAATTTACTAACGCAGAGGAATATCCAAAATGATGACATTTTTATAACATAATTGATCTAATTCTTCTTTTCCTGGTAAAGCTACTTACCTTTAAACAGAATCTTAAGATTAAGATGAGAGCATTTTACTAGTTGGGTTGCACAACTCTAGTAGGTACCAGTTTGAGAATACAGTGTGAATCATGTCCCCTTATGTTGTGTGGACAGAGGCCTGCTATAGTTTAAGAGAGAATAATGTATATTTATATATTTTTTATTTAAAATGATGTTTGATAATCACTTGATTACATTGTAGTTATTATAATAGTTTTTAATTTTCTTAAATAAGAGAAACAGCATATTTGACAAATCTCATTGTAAGAGTGCAACTTTGAAGAACTAGTCTAAGATTTCTTCTATTTGTGGTTATTGGTGGTGGTGTACTTAATTACAAAAAAATAGAAGGATAATCTGTGTTTTGTGTCAGAAATTCAAGGTATTTTCCTAGAGCTAAGTATAATATGATAATTTTATAACTGTCATCAGAGGAAATATTTTTTGCTATTTAAAAATTTAAACTTCATACAATAGAGCTGGCACAGTATTTTGAAAAGAATACAAGAATCAGATATTAAAGATACCTTAAATTGTTTTAAAGTATAGTTAAAAGGATCGTAACAGACATGAATACATTTCAAAAATGTATTAATTTGAATTTACTTTTCTCATTAAGAAAGTTAGGAACGGTCGTATTTCCAAATTAGCTTTCATCTGTCTTTTAAACCCATAACTTTGTTGATTTAGAATAATAGAATGAGTCTGACCTCTGAGTCCTGGTTTTGTGCAGAAGCATGAAAGAAAAGTGTTTTTAAACACCATATCCTGGAACATTTCGAAGTATGTAATATGCTTGTTGTTGACCAGCTCATATTTTATTTTCTGAATTCTCTCACCTTTCTACCTCTTCCTTTCTTCCCAGCTGAATTTCTTTCAGCTTCATTCTTTATCTGAAAAAAAATTTTTTCCCCCTCTAGAATTAACTGCTTACTTTATCTATAATCAGAATTTGTTTTTATACATTACCTGTGATCTCTGCTCAGCATTTAAGCAAGTAAGTTTATCATTAGAATCACCTAATTTAAAGGTGATTGATAGCTCTTTAACATTTCCAGAACTATTTGCATTATTAAAAGATGTTTTCTAATGCAGATGATCTTGCAGTTGTTGGATGTTAGTACATTTTAACTTAGTGGAATAAAAAACGTTTTATGGCACTCTGTGTGGATAATGGGTAGTATTCTTTGGGCAAAAAGACTAACATTCTATGATTTTGCAGTTTGAAAGACTAGGGTTCTTAATTTGATTAATTCATTAATGTGATACTAACTTGATCAAATGTACTTATTTTCATAATCAGAATATTATTAAATGTATAAAAGCTGATATTTAACTTATTAACATGAGATGGTTTATGTTTTTGAATAGGTGGTTTTTTAATCTTTAAAATAGGGAATTATTCTGCTTTAAAATTTAAAAACAATTTTGGTATAAAGAAAATGAAGGATCCTTGACCAAAAACTTTCTTGACCTTCGTTTTGATCTTCTATTCCCTTGTCTAATTAACGCCATAATTTTACTTACCTTTTTTCTATCATGAAAAAAAATGAATAATAAATCTCTAAGCAGTTTACTTTGCTATGTTTTGAGGATGTTGATTAAAAATGAATTCCGATAAAAGATAGAGCGCTGTATCTGATTTTTCTTGTGGGATCTCTAAGATAAGACTATTTGATTTAGTGGCCCAAAAGGGAGATTAGCTTGTTTAGGGCCCTGTCCCTGGCCTACCCTCCCTATCCTACAGTCAGGTGTACCTTTTAGCCAGAGTTGAATTTCGTTATTCCTTGGCCGTGGCTGATCCCTGTTATTTGAGAATTAGGAAAGCTAGTTGCTTGGATTTCTTCAAATCATAGATCTAGGCATCCTCATCCTCCTGGCTGACCTCAGAAATACCTTCCCTATTCCAGGCTCTCTGTTCTTTTCCTAGTCTGTCATAGATTTGTAACTCCCTGGGTCATCTTGATCAAAAATTTTGACATTTTTTTTTAGGATTAGGTTAAGCTGGAAGTGACAGAAAACTCTAAATAACAGTGATGTAAAGAAATTTGTCATGTATTAGCTCAGAAAGAGGTAACAGATAGCTGGTATGGAGTTCCACAGTGTCAGTGACCTGAGCTCCTCTGCTTGAACTAACTTGTATGATCCATGTTTCCAGGTTCACCTACCTCATAGTTTGAGGTGGCTCCTTCAGCTATCAAGTTGGATTCTAGTCAGTAAAAGAGGAAAGGGGGGAAGAGGGAGGTACACCCTCTTCCTTTACGATCATATCTTCAAAGTCGCATGTACCATTTTATCTTACATTCCATTGGCCATAACTTGTGACCACATCTGGCAGTAAGGTAGATTGAAAAGTATAGTCTTTATTTTTAGGTGACGGTGTGTCCAGCTAAAAAACAGGAATTCTAATGAATGAAGAAGGATCACTGAACGAATATTGGGCAATAGCTAGTCATCTCAGGCATGGCTTTTGTTCACTCTGTGAGGAGACTAAGATCAGAAGTTTTATTGGTAAGCTGTCCCTAGCTCACAGATCATCCTGTGAGGTTTGAATACTGCGCTTGTTTTCAGATCTGATCCTGTTTCACTTGTCAAAGACTTTTCTACACTGCATATCTATTTTTAACCCCTAACTAGTGGAACTTGCTTGGGTCTAAGTTCACAAATTCAGGTCTCTATTCATAGATGATGATCATCTCATATCAGAAATTTTAGAGGAGGATTAGATTCTTGTATTGTTTCACCCTGAAGGGGTGTGTGTCATAATTGCTGCTTGTGTATCTGAGGCTTCATTTCATGAAGATAATGATATCCAAACTTTTTTGACTGTTCATGTTTATCAGTAAGACATTTTTGAGTACTCATCAATTCTTGTATTTTTTTTAAATACTTGTCTTACTATGCTAAAACATTATGTTGGTTGTATAACACATGCAATAGATATTTTAAAAAGATGAGCTATCGATAACATAAGTGATATTTACATTATAAAAATTATTAACATCAATTGTACAAGAACTGTTTTGGAGTACAGTATGATTAAATATACTCGTTTTTGAAAATTTTATCTTGTCATTCTGATACAATGTATACATCTGGTTCTAAGTTGGGTTTATTTTGATACTTGATTTTAATAGCTGTCATGGATGAAAAAGATAACTCAAGAAAGATACATATATTTAAATGGAAGAAATTCACTCTAGTATCAAGTCACAATCCTAGTTTTTTGTTCCTGTCAAGTATACAAAGATTTTTATTTGCAGCTAAATTGGAACTTTTCTGTAATCTTCAGTGTGTCTTTTGTTCTTTTAAGCCAATAGGGAGTTCTTAAATTTTAAAATATTACCATTTGAGCTCAAACACTGAAGGTTTTATTTGGAAAAATTTTAAAGTGTCCAGTAAGAATTTTTATAGATAAGGGGCACATTTCATTTTTAGTCATAAATCACAGAATGATGGAAGCATTGTTAAATATCAACTTCCTTTGCCTGTTTCTTTTAGAAAAGCAATTTTATTATTAAAATGTCGCCTTTATTCAGAAAGACAGATTAAGGGTGCTTAGTTTTCAATATGACATATCACAGCTGCTTATAATAGAAAAGGCATTGTCTTGTTTGTAAAACATTTGTCTCATTTTATTAAAAAATGTATAACTCACCCTTAAGTATAACAATTCTTAAGGTTTATTCTGTGAATTAATGGAGAACCTCTGTGTGGTATAAAGATTTTAATAGTTGTTTACCATTTCATTAAAGTTACTATAAACAGTATGTTCGTAAGTCTTTTTTTAATATAAAAAAGAACTATGATGACAGACATCTGTAAAAATGCAAACCGTTGAAGGCAAACAAATACATTAAGGGTGTCAGCTCCGCTTTATGGAATTCTCACTCTTCTTTCTGGATCTCTCTGTCTAGATATATTGTGACTGACAGTTTAAAGAGAGTATCCAACAAGGATACTGGTGTCAGTCTGATTTAATATTGGTAAAGTTTAATTTCATTTTTGTTTTTTGGTAACAGTTAATATACATAATAATATTTTCTTCCTGGACACTGATTTCAAATGTACTCTTTAGGAGAGACTACCTGCTTAATGTATACTTCAGGGCTAATAAAAGCTGCTATAAGGATGTCTACTGAAATGGTAAAGTATTTTATTTAGAGATAGTCCTTTTTACATGTATACTGACCATAGTTTTCTCCTGAAGAGTTTTGCTAAACCTTACAAACTTTGACTTTAAAGCTTCATGAAATCGGAATGCCTAATAACATGTAAATATTTCTAACTCATTCTGAGTACTAAGGTCATCTTGTACTTCATCTTACTAGTTTCTTAACAATATTTTTCTTTTGCTTACTTTTTCTTGTCACTTTAAATGTTTTATAACAAAGTGGACCGTAAATCAGATATATTTTGTTTAGATACCTGATTAAGGACATATTTTATCTTCAGTGTTAATTTTTTCCTAAAGATTTAACTTTGTATTTTGAAAATTTAAAACATAGTGAAACAGAAAGAACAGTATAGTATACGCACATTTACCCATCACCAAGATTCAACTATTAATGTTTTGCTGTATTTGCTGCATCTATTTATAGTTTACCGGTTCATTCATCTAATCTTTCCATCTAATTGAACTTCATCATGCATCCCTCCAAATGATTTCAGCATAATAACAACTATAATCACACTTACAAAATAAAGTTTTCAAAAATCTAATATCCTGTCCATATTCAAATTTGCCATATGTCCCCACAATATCATTTTTATTTGCTTTGTTCAAGTTGTAATCAAGAAACTAGTATTTAGTTATATTTCTGAAGCCTCTTATACCCCTTTGCAGTTTGAAAAGACCCTTATTTAGGTATATTTAAGTTTATTGGGTATATTTATGTTTATTAGAATTCTCTTCTTGTGTTCCAAGTTCTAATAATTCTCTTAATGTGTTCTAAAATTATTTCAGGGTTGCCACTTTTTTAAAATCAAGGTTCTATCTTTTTAAACATTTTCAGCTTTATTGAGGAATAATTGACATATAAAATTGTAAGATATTTAAAGTGTACATTGTGGTGATTTGATATACATGTGCATTGTGGAAGGATTCCCCCATTTAGTTAATATATCAATCACCTCACACATTTTATTTTTGTGTGTGAAAACATTGAAGTTTTATTCTCCTAGCCATCTCAGTTATATAGCACAGTGGTATTAACAAGTAGTCACCATGTTCCGTTAGATTCTCAGACCTTATTTATCTTATAGTTTAAGGTTAGTACGCTTTTACCACCTTCAACCTCTATTTCTCCCATGCCCCCATCCCTGGTAATGACTTTTTTAATCCTTTATTTCTATAAGTTTGACTTTTTTTTTTTTGATTCTACATATAAATAATATCATGCAGTATTTGTCTTTCTCTCTCTGTCTTATCTACTTAGCATAATGCCCTCAAGGTACACCTTTGTTATTCCAAATGGCAGGATTTCCTTCTTTCTCATGTCTGAATAATACTTCATTCTGTATATATATACCAGGTCTTCTTTATCCCTTCATCTGTTGATAGACACTTGAGTTGTTTCCATATCTTGGCTGTTGTGAATAATGCTGCAGTGAACATGGGAGTGCAGATATCTCTTCAATATCCTTTTTTTCATTTACTTTGGGTATATACTCAGTTGTGGATTGCTAGATCATATAGCAGTTCCATTTTTAATATTTTGAGAAACTTCTGTACTGTTTTCTGTAGTGACTGCACCAATTTACATTTCTGCCAACAGTGCACAAAGGTTCCCTTTTCTCCACATCCTCACTAACACTTGTTATCTCTTTTTTTGTGTGATAGCCATTCTAACAGGTGTGAGTTGATATCTCATTGTGGTTTTGATTTGCATTTCCCTGATGATTAGTGATGAGAATCTTTTCATGTTCCTTTTGGTTATTTGTATGTCTTTGGAAAAATTTCTATTCTGTTCATCTGCCCATTTTTTTAATTTAATTTTTTAAAATTGTATTAGGTTTTAAATATTTCGTATATTTTTTGCTATTGAATTGTATGAGTTCTTTATATATTTTATTAACTGCTTATCGCATATATGATTTGCACATATTTTTTCCCATTCTATAAATTGCCTTTTTATTTCGTTGATGGTTTCCTATGCTGTATAGAAGAAGCTTTTTGGTTTGATGTAGCTCCACTTGTTTTTTTACTTTTGCTTTTGTTACCTTTACTTTTGATGTCAGAGTCAAAAAATTATTGCCAAAGAGCGATGTCAAGTAGCTATTCCGTATTTTCTTCTAGAGTTTTTATAGTTTCATGTTTTATGTTCAAGTCTTTAATTCATTTTTAGTTGATTTTTGTGTATGTTGTAAGATAAGGTAGATGTCCAGTTTCATTCTTTTGCATGTGGCTGTCTAGTTTTCCCAGCATTGTTTATTGAAGAAACTTTCCTTTCCCCATTGTATATTCTTGGTTCCTTTGTCGTAAATTAATTGACCATGTATGCATGAGTTTATTTCTGGGCACTCTGTTCTTATCTGTCAATCTGTGTCTGTTTTTATGCCAGTACCATACTGTTTTGATTACTATAGCTTTCTAATACAGCTTGAAATCAGGAAATGTGATGCCCTCCAGCTTTGTTCTTTCTTAATATTACTTTGCTACTTGGAGTCTTTTGTGGTTCCATATAAATTTTAGGATTTTTTTTTTTTTTTATTTCTTTGATAAATGCCATTAAATTTTTATAGGGATTGCATTGAGTATGTTTTATTTTAGGTAGTATGGACATTTTAACAATATTCTTCCAACCCATGACCATGAAAGATCTTTCTCTTTTTTTGTGTCTTCAACTTTTTCATCAGTGTCTTAGAGTGTACAGATCTTTTGCTTCCTTGGTAAATTTATTCCTAGTTATTTTATTCTTTTTGATACAGTTGTAAATAGGAGATTATGTCTTTAAGCTCTATTTAATATACTTGATCAAAGTTTATTTTAGATACAGACTTTGTTAGTTATATTCCTAAAGAGTCTTTGGTGGCAATGTACATACCCAGAAAAATGCTGTCTTTCTGAATAGCTTTTTGTTGTTTGGTTGCTCCATGTTGGGATGTGTCCTTCTAACTTCTGCTTTATAAACTATTAGCATTCTTTGAATTCTGCAAGGAGTCAATAAACAGTACTGTGATGGAGTAGAGGGATTTTATTCTGATTCTTTTGCTTGCTACGGGTAACTTCCTGCTTAGAGTCTCATTTAATGTATAGGTTCTAATCTGAGATAGAAACTTGGAAACCATGAAATGTTTGTATATATTTGTGCATTTTTCATTCAAGTTGTGCTAAAGGCTGGACACTGTATGTTTTCAGCTGCTGTTCTAAGAATTAAAGGTATATTAGAAAGCAAAATGACAAATTCCTGTCCTCATGGAGTTTACATTCTATTTAATGTTTGTTGCATATACCATTAAAGTTTTTCTTGGGCTGCTATAGATTAGGGATGTTAAGTATTTGAGTCTTACGTACTGATAAATATGTAATTTTCTAAACGTTTTGTTAAGCCTCTAACTTTTCGTTGTTTCCAGTTTTCTCTTGTATTTGAGTAAAAACAAAGTGTTATAAAACAAAGTGCCTAGTTGGGATTTGAGTCTTTGAAATGCAAAACGCAATAAATACTGGTTAAGATCTATATTATAAGAGGGCTGAATCACATTTTTTTCCAACTGATTTCTTTTTATGGTAATATTCTTATTAATAGCACTACAGGTATCGGCCACTTATAGCATGGTTCCACAATTATAAGATATAATGATTTGCTTTGGCATAAAAGTGGTTGGTACTGCTTGTTCATTTAACAAATATTTATCGCATTCCCATTATGTGCTAGCGTGTCTCCAGTGCTGGAGAATATAGTGGTGGTTGAGACAAAATTACCTGTCCTCACGGACCTTCCAAGTAAAGTGGAAGGCGAAAGAGGATGTTTGGTTGTTTGATTGATGGTGGAGGCCATGTTTTATTTGAATTGGGCTGGTTAGGGCAGGAGGCCTCTCTGTATAGCTGACTTTTAAGAGTATCAGCATCCTTAGAGATATGTAATGGCCAGCCTTTTGAATATATTGGGAAGTGAAGTACATTTTAGCAAATGAAAAGTATATATTATTTGGCAATTAGTCAATCCTTTTTGTCAAATTAAAGTAGTCCACTGTTACTAAATAGTTCTAGTATCTCCTTGGGTTGTGTTTACTTGATTACATTCATATTTAGTTTTTCACCCAAGTGAGTCTGTAATTTAGTGGACTGTGGAAATGAATTGCGGGACAATGATTTCCCTATGTGCTGGCCCACAAGAAAGAAAAACCTAAGAAATAAAAATAAAAGTTAAACAAGAAGCAAATCCTTAAGCAACTAAGTACTCCCAGATACTCCCCAAACACACAAGTTTGTATTAACAAGTGTTGACCTGGTCACTGTAGGTTTTCCAGAACTGGCCAGTTTGTGTACAGGTGCCTTTTCTCTGTGCTTGTTTTTAGAAACAAGCTAATCCAATTAAAAATTTGGTATGTAGCGGTGGCTCCATAGTGTAGTGGTTAGCACGTCTGCTTTACACACAGAAGGTCCTGGGTTTGCGCTCCAGGTGGAGCCACGGACCATACCCCGGGTGCGCCAGGCCCCAGGTGCACACTGTGAGCATGTGGGATCTCTGATGCCCTGCCTTCAGAGATCCATTTCTTAAGGGGAAATGGCAACATCATAGGTCAGGGGTGGAAGTGGAGTGGGGAGGGGGGCGGAGTAACTAAAGAGGGGGAAAAATTGGCATGTATATTTCAGTATTTTCCTTAATTTCATAACCTTTGTTGTCTGGTAGTTAAAAAAAAAACATTTAGTACATTTATAGCCTTGATAATCCTATGTTTAGATACATATTTAGATTTATGAAATTAGGTTTTCATGTTTTGAACTGAAGTTTCTATTCTCTGTTTTTCATAGGTATGGTTTGTAGTTAACATGATGAGGATATCCAGCTCTACCTTTTGTTTTATCTTTGCTTGGTAGAAATGAAAAGAAGAAAGTGTATACTCTATCATCCTTACAATTTAATTTCAGTGTGTCCACATCATCTTTTATATTTATTCATTAGTATATTTATATTGCCCTGTTCTGCTCCATTTACCAAAAACAAAAACAACCCCCCCCCCAAAAAAAAAATCTGGAAAGAATTTTCTGTGCTCTCTATCACAAAATCTCTCCTTCAAATTCAGATTTCTCCCTTACCCATTACTATCATGGCTACCAGATCCAAAGACCATTTCTCTTTTATTCTACCTATTAGTGTCATTTAACTCAGTTGATTTCTGCCTTTGAGATGTTTTGTTTATTCACTTGATCTTTGCTTTACAGCTCTCTTTGTTATTCTCTTACCTTCCTGTCTTCTTCCTCTCAGATTTCTTTTGCTGTTCCTCTTTATCTTCCTGACTGCTAATCACTGGAGTATCTCAAGGTTCAGATTTTAGGCATCATTTTAGAAATCTCTATCTACTCACTTTTGTGGTGATATTATCCAATTTGTAACTTAAGAAACTATAATTTAACACCCAAGAGAGAGACAGAGAGAGAGAAAGAGAGACAGAGAGAGACAGAGTGTGTGTGTGTGTGTGCGTGTGTGTGTGTGTGTGTGTGTGTGTCCTTAGTCTTCTTGCCTAAACTCCAGACTCCTCTTTTTATTTCTTTGATGTTTATTTGGCATCTTAAGCTTAATGTTGAAAATTGAACTCTTGGTACCTACTTCCCCACCTCGCTTCCTGTAATCTTCTCCATCTCTGTAAATGACAACTCCCTTTGAATTGCTTAGCAAAAAACTTTGCAGTCATTCTTTGCTTCACATTTCATATTTAATTGGTCAGCAAATCCTGTTGGCTTTATTTTCAGAATACACCAAGAATCTAGCCATTTGCTCTTCTCACTTTCTTCACTGCCAGTGTGGTCTTGGCCATTACCATCTCTCACCTGGATCATTGCATTAGCCTGTAAGGGGCTTCCCTGTTTCTGCCCTTGGGGTTTCTTACAGTGTATTCTCAAAAGAGCACCTAGAGTGATCCTTTAAAAAGTTAGGTCCCATCCTCTTATTTTCATGGTGCTCTGGGAACTTTCCATTTCGCATAAAGGAAAAAAGCTAATGTCCTTCTGGCCTACAAGATCATCCACAGTTTGCCTGTATACCTCTCTAATTTTACCTGCTGTTCTC
>NW_006494614.1:27770688-27786335 GCF_000325575.1 Pteropus alecto | reverse complement strand
ACCTGTCCCCTTTCTATTCCTTTTAATAGCCTAAGCATGCTCCTGCTTTGAGGTCTAGATACTTGATGTGCCTTCTAACTAGAAAGCTGTTCCCTTAACTTGTTGAGGCTTTTGCTGAAAAGTCACCTCAGCAATGTCATCGCCAGGGTTCTCCTAACCTATACAGTACCTTTTGGGAAATAGGAAAGGCACCCTTTCTCCTGTGCACAGCTTGAAGAGCAGACAGAGGTCTTGATTTCAGTCTTTACTTTTCTACTGGGCCAGCAGCCATTGTGTAATGAACAACCAGGACAATTACCCCTGGCTTTTTCTGACCATTTTAGTTCAAATTACAAACTATCCTTTGTTCACCTCTCTGGTCTCCCTATTACTCTTTGAATTTATTCATATGATTTATCTAACACTATATTATTTGTCTCACCTTCGTTAAACTAAAGGTTCATGGAAACTTTTTAAAAAAAAATGTATTTTATGGAAAACATCAAACAAAGTAGTGAGAATAGTAAATGAACCTCTATGTACCTGTTACCTAGCTTAAACAGTTAATAATTAGTCTTGTTTCATTTATACTCCACTCATTTTCCCTCCTCTCATTTTCTGCCCAAGATTATTTTGAAGCATAGCCCAGAAATCATATATAGTATGTCCTCGAATAATGTCATTTAATATAATGTCATTTTGTTATAACATTGATGAGATGCCATAGGAACCTAACTCTTGTTTATATCAATTAGCCTGTTGGTAAACTGGTTTTGTTACTTGTGGTTTTGCTTAAAGTTGCAGAACCTTTCAGTTACTAGCATGTATCCCTAAATTAAAGAATTCTTTATTAAAAAAAAAACTACATTAATATCTTGCCTAAAACACTTAAAGAATAATTTCAGATATGTAGTCAGCTTTCAGTTTCTTTAACATTATTATTTTTTCACAGTTTGAATCAGAATTTAAATAAAGTCAATATATTTAACTGGTTGATGTGTAAATTAATGCTAGTTTGTATTTCAGTCTATATTAATTTTCCCTACCTTGATATTTACTTGTTGAAGAAACTGGGTTATTTGTTATAAGAATTGTGTATCATTTGTATCTAGAATAATCGAGGCCTACATGTGACACATAGTAGGTGCTCAGTAAAGGTAAATGATTTATAGTATTTTAGGATAGAATTAAAATGTTAAATTTTTAGGAAATCTTTTCACTTTTATATTAGCTTGATAGAATAATCTTGGCAATAAGAGCAATTTAGACAGTTGAACAGGGTCAGATGAAGGACATTTAGGACTATAGAAAGGTATTTGAAAAGATCTGTCAAGACATACTGATGATGGCCACTGTTTATTTAAGATATTATTGTCTGTATATTAAGCACTGTGTTAGAAGCTACATTAATTTCTTCAATTTTCATAGTAACCTTTCAATGAAGGGTGTAAAATCTACATTTTCCCAGTGAAGTAATTGAGATTCAGTGGGGAAGTGGAGAAGTGGGTGCTTGTCATTAATGTCTTTCTTAACAAACTTTATGGAACTAGAGATGGCTAAAACCATATGCATGTATACCTGATAAAAAAAGAAAAACTTAAAAAACGTGACACCAAGAATACTACTACCCTCTGCATAGAAAAACTTTGTTTAGTGTATATCTTTTTAGCTGCTTTTTCTAGGCATTCAATACATACATTACACATTTTTTTAAACAAAATATTTTTAAGGTGAGACATTAGAAAATGCAAATAAGAAAGGGACAGAGCTACTCAGAAGTAATATCATTTTGGTGTATTTGTTTTTGGGGTGTGGGGCTGTGGGGAAGAGAGGATATAGAGCTTGAGAAACAGTCACACTGTACCACATGCAGTTCTTTCTCTCATATAATGCCCTTTAGCATATTGAAGACTGAAAATCTGCAGTAAAGAAACTTTTACTTCGTTTTAAACCATTGTTTTTCTTTTAGACTCGTTTGGTAGAAAAACCCCTTTCCATGAAATAGTGGCCAGTTTTTTCCAGAGTATAAAGTTGAGTTTGGCAAAAGTTGAAATATTTGTGCACATTTAAATATGACTTTAGAATGTGTTAAATACAGATTACAGCAGAAAGATTGGATAATTTAATAGTGTTGGAGTAATTTAAGACAGCATTCTGAAGAAAAATTAATTTTGGTTGACAACAAAAAATACTAAAATAAGGTAAACAAGGGAAAATACTTGCATTAAATAGGTAACAGATATGACAAAAAATTCATGTAAATTATTGAGAGAAAAACACATTAAGATGAATAGGAGAGTAGACAAAGCTAAACAAATACAAGAAGGCAGTGCAGTATACACATCTGAAATGTTCAAGCTTTTTTAGTAACCATGTTTCTTTAAAAATCTGAAGCTGGTGCCAGTGAGTTCTTAATCGAGACTTAATATGAAGTTCTTTATGGAAAATCATCATATATAAAATGGTAAAGTACATTTTAAATATATGTAAAATATATATATTTACTTTCTTTGACTCAGTAAACCTATGTTTTAAAGTTTACCGTAAAGAAGGCATTGAAGAAAAAGTATGTGTATAGTGAGTGGTATTATTTATATTTTTCAAATTACGAACATGCTTATATCTAAAATTTACCCCCAAGTGATTAATCGTAACATATAACTTGATGGTGTATATCATGTCACAGACTCCTCTTGGAATAACTTATGACTCATCCATGAAGGAAAGAACTCGAAGGGAGGAAGCAGAGGCTGGGTGGTCTTCTGCAGTGTTATGGGAGAAAGCTGTGGATCTCTGTTAAGAAGATGCATTCATGTATTTTCTTTGTCAATTTCAAAACACAAGCCCTATAAAATAGATATCTAACCTTTATTGACTCCGCAAAGATACCATGTTTAGCTTTTTTTCTCAAATCTGATACTTAATGCCAACTTTTATAATAGAGGAAATAACTGTCTTAGAAGTAGTTGAGTTGAGTTTGGCCTTTGTACTGCCAGCATAAATTAAGGGATGTCAAATGTGAAGAATTCCGTACTGTACGGTGGTTCTCCTTTTTGTGTATTAAAGTGATTTAAATGAATCTCAGTTGTTGAGAAATTTAGGAAATTTAACTTGAAATGGTTTAGTTTTATTTTCTTTTTATCTCATTTATCCCTTTTGCCAAAAGGATAGATTGGAATGAAATAGTCTGAAATAAAGTAGTATCAGTCAGTGTTAGGAGGACTTCATGTAGACTTGACTGGCATCAGAGCTCAGCACATTTAATTAGGGCCGTTTGGGAATGGGGACTGGAGAAATTTTAAAGTGATTTAAATTCAGGCTCAAGAAGATTTCTGAGTATGATTATAGATTTTATGCCCAAACTTCCAAATGAGAATAATACCTAATTCTGGAATGTGGGAGGGAGTAAAAGAAACATGTTTTTTTCCTGCATGGCCCAACTGGCTATACACTTACCTCTTAAACAATTCAAGACATTGCCTTTTATTTTTCCCATAACCCAAAGTTCCCATTTTAGTGGGTGTTTTGAATAAGACTGGCCACTTTTTATAAAAGTTGGATCAGATACTGAATCTTAGTTTGCCTTATAATCCTTGAAGGGGGAGGTGTGGGAGGTCCCTGAGAACAGGCAGGGAGACTCTGAAACAAAAGTTAACTGTTAATATGAGGCTTTTTAAGTACCAGATACTGTTCCAACTACCTTTATACAAATTAATTGATCATCAGCAAACCTGTGACCACTTGTATCTCCATTTTATAAAAGAATTTGAGGCACCGAGAAGTTAATTATGTCCTTTAGTTGTTGGCGGGAGAGCAGGAGAGCCCTGGAAATGTTGGAGACAGTCTAGAGCTTGGTTTAATGTAGAGATGGCCTTTTTTGAGATGAAGGAAATAGTTTGCCAGGAGAAGTAGGAGTACACAAAAGGCTGTATTCTTGGAAACACCTCTGAGAAACTTCTCAAATGCCGTCTTAAGTATTATTCCAGTTGTAGGTTGTTGATTTATTTTGCCTGATGATGGGCCCTCAAGGCATCACTTACTTTATAACTTATTTCTCAGTACACACAAACATGCTCAGATCTCTATCGATTTTCTCCTCCTCTTCTCCTTCCCTCTCTCCATTTCCCTCTTTTGCCCCATTTTCTCTCCATTCCTATTCCGTCATCTCACTATTTGTGAGGGTGATTCTGCCTATTTCACCTTTTTCCCCATTTCTGTCACCTATATAGAAAAACCATCTTTTATCCCTTTAACTGATCTTTTCTGTCTTTTGCAATTACACTTTTTAAAACTAAAGAGACTGTAGTTGCCATTCTTCATTTATTTGCTTTTTTAACCTCTTGTTGTTTGACCCTCTGCTTCTGTGTCAATTAGTGTATTTTTCTCCCTTTTTTCTTTCTGTAGCAGTTAACTTTCCTGATCCTAATTCCTTGAAATTCTCCTTACTCTTCTTTTGTCATGTTACATTATCTTGATGTTCAAAAGAAACATCAGTATATCCAAATATATCCAAAAAAGTGAAGTCATAACCTTATTCCTAAATTTCCAATTTATCTTTTGGTTAATGGAGACATTTTTTTCTCATAAACGTTTCCATTTTCCTGGTGCTTTCATTCCCTTAAATGTTTCATTGAGATATTTCTGGAGTGTCTTTCTATATACCAGGTGGTTTTTCTAGGTTTCGAAGTTTCAGCAGCAAATAAGAGATAAAGTCCCTGACTTGTAGAGCTTACATTCTAGTGGAGAAGACAGTTAATGAACAAATATTTGATTGTATGACAAAACATGTCTTAAAGCATAGGTCTCTAACCCCCAGGTGGCAGACTGGTACTGGTCTATGGCTTGTTAGGAACCGGGCTGCACACAGCAGGAGGTGAGTGGAGGCGGTGGGCAGAGTGAGCTGACTTCACCTGTGCACCTGCTCCCCAGTGTTAGCATCACCGCCTTAGTTCTACCTCAGATCATCAGGCATTAGATTCTCATAGGAGCACCAGTTCCTGGTGCCATAAAGGTTGGGGACTGCTGTCTTAGGGGATAAAGTACGTATGCTAAGGATTAGTGGGCAATGATGAGAGTGTGTGCTATTTTGGATAAAATCATTAGGGAAGGTTTTTCTGAGAAGGTGATGTTTGAGTGAAACGAATGAAACAAGAAAGTTAACCATATGCATATCTGGGAGAAAAATGCTCCAGTTAGAGGGAATATCAAGTACAAAGACTCTGAAATAGCCTTATGCTTTCCTGTATGCAGGAAAGGCCAGTGTGATTGGTACTGATTGAGTCATAGAGAGGAGATATGTCAGAGAAATTGTTTGAGGAGGATCTTCTTAGGACCCTTTGGGATATTGGTAAGGGTTTGGAGGGTCTTAAACAGAAGAATGGTAACATGATGACTTAATATATTAGAAGGATCACAGTGATGACTGGGAGAATAAACTATTTGTGGGGCGCGGGTGGGGGGTGATGGCACTAGAGGAACCTAGGACACTAGGAGACTATTATAGTCTTGATGAGAGATGATGGCGATTTGAAGTAGAACGTTAGCTGTGGAGGTAGTAAATGGTCAGATGAATGGTATATTTTGTAGATAGAGCTAGCAGGATATTTCTTGGGTGTAGAATATGAGGAGAGAGGAGCCAAGGATAGTTTAATTTTAGGCTTGAACAACTGGGTGAGTGAATGGATTTTCCATTACTGGGAATACCCCTGGAAGGGCAGTTTTATTGAGGGGAGGGAAAATTGGTGGAATCAGTATTTATTTTCAGTATGTTAAGCTCGAGATACCTGTTATACAACCTAGTGGAGATGTCATATTATATTCTTCTGGAGATCAGCTATGAGTTGGGGCTGGAAATAACTTTGGGAGTTATCCAAGTATAGATGGGAGTGGATGAGATCACTTAGGGAGGAGTTAGTAGAGATAAAGAAGACAAATGGGAATACTGAAACTTTAATGTCTCCAGCATGTAGACATGTACACGAAGAAGTCTATCAAAGGATATTGAGAAGTGGCTAGCGAGGAGGATGTGATGTCCAGGAGCTAAGTGAGGAGAAAGGGATTCAAGAAGGGGAGAAGTATCAGCTATGTCAGAAGCTGATAGAAAATGGAGTAAGATAATACCTAACAATTGATCTTTGGATCTGGCTTACTAAATCCTATAGCTCTAAAATTCATAACGTATCTTTTCACTCCCTGCCAACAAACTCTGTTATTAATCAGGCTTTAATCACTTTTCTCCTGGACTATTTTCCTCTTTTGAATTGTTCCTTTCTCTCTTAATTATAATACAAAATACATGCTCATTGTAAAAAATGTGGAAAACACAGACAATATAACAATAATAAAAAAAGCCCCAAATTCCTTATTCACCTTGCCACTGGAGATAGTGACTGAAGGCTATGGTGCTTTTGTCCCTACTCTATTCATTTCTATCTGTTAATATTTGTAATGCATATATTGTATATATGCTTTTCTATAAAATTGCGATGAAAAGTAGTTTTAAATTTTGCTTTAAGTAAACATGGTGGAACTATTAATATAATGTTAAAAATTCTTTGAGAATGTATGTGAATGTGTGGCAACATAAGTATTCCATCATGGTGCAATAGCTTTTTAACTGAACAACTCGCCACCTGTTTTTTCCCTAATTATATCTTAAATGAGTCCTGATGAATTTTCCCATCAAAATGTATTCTTCTCTAAGCTTTTAGTACATAGCATAGTGATACTCTGTTTTTGAGAGTAATGCATGCATATGGCAGGAAATGAGAAAATAGTAAAAAAAAGTATACTTTTATAGACTGTTGTTTTAATTTTCATCTGTTTTTCTGCTGATCTTTTTTTCTGTGTGTCTAAATGTACATACACATGCATTTCATTTGTTTGTTACAAGGATTATAGTATGTGTTCTAGCCAGTATTTTTTTTTTTCATAATTCATTCTGTCTTCTATTTTTTATAATTTTGTAGTCAAAGTGTATTAGCAGTTTTGTGATTCTGTTTGTTGTCAAATTGTTCTTCAAAAAGATTGTATCATTTGAAAGTGTATTTATAAGGAATTTTGTTCTCTTTAAATTTTAGGATAGACCACTATCTTGTTGAGCTCTTTTAAATGAAGTTCTACTTGGATACAAAGATGAGGACTAGATAACTTCTTGAGGTTCCTTCTAACCCCTAGGATGAAGATAATAACTAACATTTGTATAGTGCTCTAAAGTTTACAAAGTGAGTTCTCATACATCATCTTACTTGATCCTCACAACAGCCCTGTGAGGTAGGTAGGACAGGTATTGTTATTCTCATTTTAGAGATAAAGAAATTGATAGGTTAAGTGACTTGATCAAGTTTTATTTAAGTATTTTAGCAGGGATTTGAATTCAGGTCTTCTGATCTAAACACATTTTGTTAATAAGATTTCATACAACTGCACGTTTAGATTTGCTGTATGTCCGTTAAGGTACATTTGTTATATAAAGAAATAAATTATATGAAAATGTAGAGTGTTTCAGTGTTATATTTTCTTCAGTATTTCCCATTCCTTTTGCATATCTTCCCATCTCATTAAATGAACCTCTCTTTTGACTAGGAGAACGTAATTATATAGCTATATTAAACCTAACCATTTTCTCTAACATTTGGGGGAGGGGGAAGTTACATGGTGTTTTCCATTTCTCTCCCTCTCCCCCTCTCCCTGACTACCTCCCCCGCCTTCTCCCAACCATGTGTGTGTTTACTACCACTCAGAAGTATATCTGAAACTAATATCGTATGCTAAATGCAGTTGAAAAATAAAAAAATTATTTAAAAAGTATATCTACGATACTTTCACACATGTAGCATAAAGTCTTTAAGTAATAGAATTCCAGTTAGAACTAGAATTTTTGGTTTTAGCATGAACGTATATTACAGGCTTTTCAAGGTATTAAAATCTCATACTACTTTAACCAAAATTGGGATAATTGAGTACTCAGGTATAGTTGCTTATGATGTTTATAAAGGTACAGTGAGAGCGATATTGGCGGTTAAATCAAGAAAGATTATAGCTGATCTTCTCTTTGACTAGTTACCTCATAAGGTAGAAGTTTGTAAAACTGAGTTGGGAGTTTATTAGTTGCAATATCATATATTAGGAATAGACCTAGATTTTCAGGACTACATAGTAGTCCATTAAACTGTCTCACAGTGTTTTCTGTACTGCGGTTAAGTATTTAATGTCCCCAATATTTTTAGAAGTAATTTTTTTTATTGTTTTTGTTTTTTTCTAGTTGTTGGTCTTGACGATATTATGGACGAAGGAGTTGTTAAAGAAAGTGGCAATGATACGATTGATGAAGAAGAACTGATTTTACCTAACAGAAATTTGAGGGACAAAGTAGAAGACAATTCAGTGAGATCACCAAGAAAATCACCTCGTTTAATGGCACAAGGTAATCCTTCCAAAGATTACCTAGAAACATCAAAGGTTTAGGTAGGGACAGATGTTGATAAATTGTCAACTTGCTGAGCATTTTGATAAAATCAATTTTGAGATTATGTGAATTTGTTGGTATAATTTTTAAAAATTTTTATTAAAATTATACATTCACATAATTAAAAGAGTTGACTAGTTCTATAAGTTTCGAGTACTTGCCACCCCACTACTTATTTTTGGTTTCCCCAGAGGAAACTCTATTAACTCTTTTAGCTGGTTTTATTAATTTTTTTGATATTTATTTCCATGTGTCTAAGTGACACGTATATTGCTACTTCTTGATTTTCTGATGTAAGTATTTATTGACTTCCCTCTCTGGTTGATGAAAATTTGGTATTCTTTTCTCCTTTTGTCCCTATCACACAAAAGTACATTTTGTCATCTATCTACTATATAATTTTGTCAGAGCATTAGTAATTTTTTAATGTTACTGTGATTCTATATCCTATCAGAGATGATTTATTTAATAAATCATCTATTTTTCTCTACAACTTTTTATCTTTCTAATTTAATAAGGTTTTGTTCATTTGCTTATAGTTTTATACATTTATTTGTACACAGTTTTCTGCATACATATCAGTAATTATAGCCCAACTCCTTTGCCAGTTGTCTTAATCTTTCTTAAAGATTTTTGTGCATATCAGGTATTCTGTCATTTTCACTTTATTGAAGAAATATCTTGGAGCCTTATGTCTGCTCCTGTTGGACTAGTGTGTTAGCCCTCTAAGCCTAATGGCATAGGTGTCATTTATCCTTTTACCATTCTGAGGATTCTGTTCTGTGTTGCAATTCTTATGTTCAATATTTTGGTTTAACTCCTTCATTTTGGGGACATACCTCTTCTAGTAGTTTCATGAGAAAATGGAACACAACGATATATATTTTTAAATCTTGTGTGTTTGCAGATGTATTTAATCTGCTCTCCAATTGGGATCACGTCCAGTTGAACATAGAATTCAGGGTTAGAAATCATTTTCCTTCAGATATTTGAAAGTGTTGTTCTATGGTTTTCCAACTTTAGTGTTGTTGAGAGGTTCACTCCCCCACCCTGGGCCCCTTATGTTAGCTACTTTCTTCTGGAAGGTTGTGGAATCTCTTCCTCTCTTCAGCTCTAGTGTTTTGACATTTCTGATAATGTATCTTGGTGTAGGTGTGTTTTATGTATTGATCTGCATATTTCAGTAGGTCCTTTTAGTCTGAAAACTGTTGTTGAGGAAATTTCTTGAATTCTTTCATTGGTAATTCCCTTTTTTCTCAGCTCTTGGTTTCTGGAACTCCTATTCAAGTGTTTGATAGCATGGACTAGCCTTTTTTTTTTTTTTTTATCTTGCCTACTTTCCAACTCTTTTTCCTCTATTTGTTGAAATTTTCTCATGTTTATCCTCCAACTTTTTCATCAAGTTTTGCATTTCTGATTTCTAAATCATCTTTTTTTGTTTTGGGAACATCCCTTTTTGTAGCATTCTAGTCTTGTTCACATACTTTTGTTGTGTTTTGTAAGGTACTTACAGTGTTTTAAAAAGTTTTTTGTTGTCTTTCATATAGTTTCTTTTTTTTCTGTAATGTAATTTTTTTTTTTTTTTTTGACTTTTTTGTGTTAAGAGACTCCCAAATTGTCTGATCCTTGATTGTCTGCTCATGTTAAGGAGTAGGAACTAAAACTCTAAGGAACGTTTCAATGGGTTTTGTTAACCCTGAGCATCATCACTCTGGTGATCTGGCTGTGTTGTTTTTTGGGGGAATCTCTGTTGTTAGAATTTAGATTATTCCCCCTTCGGCTCATTAGATTGCTAGCATATTATGGGAGCCCGTGAGAGAAGTTAACTAGGATATATCTGTTTTTACTATATACACATTTGCTTCATCTCACAAATTTTAGTGTATTTTACTTCCATTCTGATCTATAACTGATATTCCTTAGTCTAGAAACTCTGTTTTATACTCTCTAGAGAATAAGCTTTCAGTCTTGGATTAGGACCAGGGAAGGGAAGTTGCCCCACAGATGGAGTTGGAGAGAGGGAAGTAAGGATCTAACTGCTTCTTAAATAGCTTTCAGCCCATCCTCAGGTTAACCACCTGCTTTTATCCCTACTTTAGAATCATCTGGGGTTACCAGTTCCTAAGCCTTTTGAGGTGTTAGTGTACTGGTTCTTGTCAGCTTTGTCAGTTTAGTATTTGTCTTTTTTTGGGATCTCCTACATTAGTTACTTCTTAATCATCTATTAGGCTTCCACAATTATCACAGTTTTCTCCTGTTTTTTCTTTCCTTTTTAGATACATTACTTTTCTGTTGCTTTAATGGGATTTTGAGAAGTGGATTGACTTAGATGCATATATTTAGTTTATCGTTTTTTTCTCAGTTTATATTTTTAATCAGTTATTTGGCCTATACTTGTGATTTTGAGAAATGAAAAAAATAAAATGACCATTGTAGAGAAATAATTTGTGGCCTATATAGCCAGGCTTCCAACTAAGGCATTTGATAATTAGAGGAGAAAAAGTGACTTTTCCTTTGCTCAATAAATCAGTTACTATTGCAAACTAATTTTTTTATCTGAATACCTTCACGGTTGAATATGCTATTCATTTGTCATTTTTAGCGACCACTTAGGTAATGGGTGTTAAAAGTTCATTTATATCAGGACAGATGAATAAAGTAGAGCTGTAAATTACTACAAGCTGTCTTCAGAGCTTTAAAATCATCTAAATATTGATAATAAGCCATTAAAATTTTATATAGCTGAACATGTGATAAACAGTTCATAATCTACTAAGTAATTTTTAAAAGTTGTTGAATACTTAACCTAATGATTAAATAATGTGCCAGGTGCTGGGGGATTTAGGAAGAGTCTCTAAAAATTAGGATGGCCATATGATTTTTTGTCCAAACTGGAACACTTGAGAGTGAAAGTGTGAATCACCTAGGACTGTTACAGACAAATGGGACATATGATACCTTAGAGTCTCACAGTTTAGTGATGTATGACAAATTAGGGAAGTGTTGTAAATATTGGTGCATAGTAAGGGTTTGCATTAAAAAGGAGACTTAAAAAAATGATATTGTTTAGTTTTTATACAGATATGTACAGGTTTGGAAATAGCTTTTTATTTTGTATTTAAGTTTGTGGATTGTTTTTCTACTTAGTGAATTGTTTAGATTTCTTTCTAGTTTCTTTTTATTTTATGTTTCTCCATCCCCTGGAAAATGCATCTGGATAGGGAAAGGAAGAAAAGCTCAAATTAAGATTCTTTGTTAGAAACATTGTTAAAAGTTGGGAAGCTTTTGTAAATTATTTTCATATTTTTTTCATTTTTCTCTTGTGATACAGTTTCTTAGTTTAAACTTTTTTAATTATAATTTGTCTTTTTGTTGACCTACGTCTAATACTCCAATGCATACTTCATATTTTGAATTACTCAAATACAAAAATTATGATATAAGCTAAGCATATTCAGAAAGGAATTAGAGTTCTTTTGAGCCTATGCTTTGAAACTCATAGATGCAGTTTGTAATAGGTGGTTTAGTTCACATTTCATTGGCACCTGAATTTATTTGGTTTTATATATTTAAAAATATTTAATGTTTAAAACTCTATGATAGTCTTGCTTTAAGATGGGTATTAATGTAGACTTATTTTTTGTTTTTAAGATGGGTATTAATGTAAATTCCTTTAACTCATTTTACTCCTAGCTTACTTATAGAAAAGAGACTTGACGAAACATTTCTGTCTTGTAGTAAGGTGTGATAGTCTAAATTTCATAGAGGTTTTTTTTTTTTCCTCTGCCAGAATTTATAGAACGGTGGTAAACAAACATATATATAATCACCATCATGAGTAACTTCAGTACATTTTCATTGAAATGATCAAATGAATTTTGTAGCTCAGAATAAAAAAGTGGTATATTCTAAGTTGTATTAAAATAAAAACACATGGCAAAATAGCTAAGTTATTTTTATTTATTTTTTTTCCCTTGTGATAGAACAAGTAAGAAGTTTGCGACAGAGCACTATTGCCAAGCGTTCAAATACAGCACCTTTAAATAGCACAAAAAAAGCATCTGTGAAGACTGTATCTGCTCCTAAAGCAGGGGTGAAACAACCAGAAAGGGGTCAGAGTAAAGAAGAAGCTTGTACATCACCGAAATCTGAGTACCATAAAGAGAGCAGAAGAAGCAGCCGACATATTGGACAAATTGAAGCGGTACCAGAAGTATCTGTGTCTTTAAGTCATTCTTCAGTGCCATCTTGTCTTGAAATGGAGGAGGAAACTGGATTAGATTCTAAGCAGAAGTGTAATAATCAAGGAAAGGCAAATGTGCCATCTCATGAATTAAATTGTCCACTCCTTTCAGAGACTTGTGATAGTATTGAAGAAAAGAAAACTGAAGCTATGATGGAATGTAAAATCAAGACTGTTAGTAGCCCATTATTTAAGTTTTCAGATAAAGAAGAACCTGAACAGAATGATTCTACTTCAGATAAAATGGATGAGACTGTTGTTGAAGAAAAGAGGGCAAAAGGAAAAGTTGAAGAAGAATCAAAGGAAATAGTAAAATTATCCCATGAAGGTGACCAAATTGTTGAGGAACCTGCATCTTCTGCTGCTCTCTCTGGTGATGCTGCTTATACAAATCCAAATAAGACTGAAAAAAACCTTGTAGGTTTGTCCAGTTCTGTGGATGAAGTAAATGAATGTAATTTGGAATTGAAGAATACCATGGAAACTCCTGATAAAGCTAAGAACTCCCTTCATAGAAATGAAGTAGAACCATTGAGTTATTGTAAAGACATAGAGTCTAATCATAAGCAGTTGGAGAACACTGAATTTGATAATTCAAACTTAGAGGTGGTTGATACAAGTGCTTTTGAACCAGAAAGTAATATTTTAGAAAATGCTATTTGCAATGCACCTGACCAAAATTCAGAACAGTTGAATATTGTTGAAAGTATTAAAATGGATTCTCATGAAACAGCAAACCTTCAAGATGACAGAAACAGCCCTTCAAGTAGTGTTTCTTGCTTAGAGTCAAAAAACATAAAATCCAAACACACAAAACTTGTAATTCATTCTAAGCAAAATATGACCACAGATACTCTGAAAAAAATTGTTGCAACAAAGCATGAATTAATGCATAACAAAGCTAAAGTTAATGTCAAAAGTGTGAAACGAAATGCAGATGAACCAGAATCTCAGCAAAATTTTCATAGGCCAGTCAAAGTGAGAAAAAAACAAGTTGATAAGGATTTAAAGATTCAGAGTTTCAATTCTGGGGTTAAATCTTTGAAAAATCAAGCTCATTCTATATCTAAAAAAAAACAAGATCAAAATTTAGTACAAATTTCTAAACCTGTAACTCATTCTTTGAGTGATAGACTTCATGGTCATCCTGGTTGCTCTAAAGAACATCATCCTCCTACACAAACTGGACATTTATTACATGCCTGCCAGAAACAGTGCCATAAACCCCAGCAGCTGGCTCTAGCAGTGAAAACCAATAGTCATGTAAAGGAAGTACTTGAACATGCTGGTGGTATAGAACATTTTAAGGAGGAGGATAAACTGAAACTAAAAAAACCTGAGAAGAACCTACAACCTCGCCAAAGAAGAAGCAGCAAAAGTTTTTCTTTGGATGAGCCACCATTGTTCATTCCAGATAACATAGCTACCATAAAAAGAGAAGGCTCAGATCATAGCTCTTCATTTGAAAGCAAATATATGTGGACTCCCAGCAAGCAGTGTGGGTTTTGCAAAAAACCACATGGCAACAGGTGTGTGTGTGTGTGTGTGTGTGTGTGTGTGTTTGTGTGTGTGTGTGTGTGTATGTGTGATGTGTACATTGAAGAGAAATTGCTTTTTTTAGGGTGAGATTAATGTGAGAACTTTTTTTATAGAAAGAATTTCTATAAAAGAATTATTTAACATACAAAGACTTTTACAAAAACATCAATCCTGGATAAATGATAGAAACATGGAGCCACTGAATTACAAATACATCATCCTAGAATATTTCTAAAAACATAGCCTGACCAACAGCTAGTATATATATGGAAATGTTTTGTCATTGTAACCAGTTAGAGAATATAATTTAGTGATGACATCTGGGGAAAAAAACTTTCTGCTAATCAGAAAATTGTTACTCAGTCTTGGGTCTGTAAGTTATATATTTTATTTGGCTTGAGAAGAACCTAGTAATAAAGTGTGAAGGTCATAATGCAAATTTTATTTTTCTTTTGAAGACTTTTTTTTTTTTTGGTAAAATGGCACACACTCTAACAATACCACTACTTCGTAACTATCAAACTTGACCTTGGAAGGAAATTTGATAGCTAACGTAACTGTTAAATTACCTGGGTGAATTTTGTATGTAACATGGAATGGCATAAAAACATGTATTTATTTTTGAATGTTCAGCGTTTTGAAGGATTTCTTTCTTGTGAATTCTAATCTTTTAAGAAGTGATTTTAGCACTGTCCTTTGACATTCTTTCCTTAGGATTCAATATTTCCTACTTTTATGACACTGCTTCCTGCCCTGTATTTTATTTGCTAGCTTTTTAAGAAAGGAAACATGAAGTGGAGTTTGCAGCTGCAAGATTATCCTGTTCAAGTGTTCAGATTGCTGCTGGAACTTCTATCAACATTGATATGATAAAAGAACATTATAACTTGCACTTTGTACTCTTGTCCTTACTCATGAAAGTAAATGTTAAAATGACTTTTCTCAGCACTTTCAGATTACATAAAAATGAAACTCTTTAGGGAGGGACAGTTTAGTAAAGTGTTTTATAATACATTATTTTGCTTTTGGGCAGTAGTGTTTGGGGAGTGGGTGGGAGATATTGGGGCTTTTTGATAAAAAAATAAGTTTATATCAAAGGATTTCCTCATTTGTGATTTGGCCTGTAGCTTATTTTTAGCATCAGTGGTTACTTAACAACAACATAGTCTAGGTTTTAAAAATTGAGACTTATTTGAATATAGTGCTACATTTGCCATCACTTATGTGTTCTTTATGGCTTATTTTTTTTATTTTTTAATTTTTTTTAGGTGAGGCAACCTTTGGTTGACCTCACAGATTTCAAGGACCTTGTCAGCTTACAGTCCCTTATTTTTTAATTTTTTATGCCTACAGCACCTGGTCTTCCTAGGTGGTCTCCCATCCAAGTACTAACCAGGCCCGACCCTGCTTAGCTTCTGA
>NW_006494614.1:27728220-27770677 GCF_000325575.1 Pteropus alecto | reverse complement strand
ACAAAAAAAAAAAAAAAAAAAAACAACCCTCTTATTATGTCATGGAAAAAGACAAGCTCTAAATTCCTAAGTAAAAATAAGTTTAAGAGCTGACTTTTAAAATTCTTAATTTTTTTATTTTTTAATTTTTTTTAGGTGAGGCAACCTTTGGTTGACCTCACAGATTTCAAGGACCTTGTCAGCTTACAGTCCCTTATTTTTTAATTTTTTATGCCTACAGCACCTGGTCTTCCTAGGTGGTCTCCCATCCAAGTACTAACCAGGCCCGACCCTGCTTAGCTTCTGAGATCAGATGGGATCGGGCTTGTTCAAGGTAGCATGTCTGTAGACTCTTTATGGTTTTTTATTTTAAACACTTTATTCAAATATTCTGAAGTGGGCTTGCTAAATTTTCAGGTCTAAAATAATTAGGGAGGGGACAGTACATTTATGTACTTTTTAAAGCCAGTCCTTTCTCTCGACCAGAATTTCATTTAAAAATCATCATTACATATGGTCAGAGTAATGGAATAGGAGCGTTAAAGTGGATGAGTTTCTAAAAGGAGACTTTGGCCTAAAGTTGAAAGCCATGTTAAGTATGTTAAAAATGTAGCTCATATGTAGAATAAACTTATATTATGATGGCCTGGTCCTCAGGAGTTTGCCCATACTTTTTAATGATGATTGTCACTTCAACATCAACAGTTATTTTCCTAATATGATGTATTTTTTTTGTTTGTTTGTTTTTCTTTTTAACCTAATGCTACCTTTTGGATCTACTCTATAAAACCTAGAGTCTTTGTTCCAGTCTGGAAAATGACTTAGAATATTAGATGTGTAGGGGTTTTAAGTGCATGTTATGTAATTGACATGAATAATATATAATAATATTGGAAAATAGTCAATTTTGGAAGTACCATTACACATTACTTCAATTTTGTGAATAAAAAACCCTAAATAATTGATCGTTTTTTTCTTTACATATTAACTAGCCTTTATTACTTTGACACATTCTGCTCGTAAACACAGGTTACTCAAAAAAATGCACCTGTCATGCAGCATGTAATTTTATTATTTTAATTCATGGATAATAATATGAATTTATTAGGAAGGACATCTGGAAATAATTTTCACTCATCTTTTTTATCACACACACCACATTGAAAGCTGTTTGTTAATCTGACATTTTCTAGCACTGACAGCTTTGCTTCTGTAAAGACTTTTAACCAGCATTTTACATGGATTACAACTGAAGTTAGCTTCTTATATGTGTCTCCAGTTGGAGATTATATTTTTTAATATAGATTTGTTCCTGGCATGGCCAAATGTAATATTTGACCATAAACAACTGTATCCTACAGACAGTAGGTATTGACTTGTATCGACTTTATAACAATTTTATACATCATGCTGGGGGTTTTTTTTTTTTATTTTCCTGATTTAGCCTTATAAGAAAAGTATACATCTTATTTAAAAAACCAAACTATTTAACATTTTTGTTTTTAATGTTGTCTTTGAACTACTTTTAAACATAAGCCAGTTGGTATTTTGGAAGGAAGTTTTAGTCTTTTCATATTTTTCTACCTTGTAGTTTCTAGTTCTCCAGAAGACAGATTTACATTTTATATTACACTTTCTTGCTCAGTCATGGAAGATTAGTATATTGGATGAAATTTTAAAAAATCTTAGCAGAATGGGTTCATAGCTTTATACTCAACTTTTTCTGAGAAGGAAGTTTTCTGCTAGAATAAATGATTACTGGTTTTCCTCAGGACTTTTAAGTGTTTGATAGATAACCATTCCCCGCCCCCCGCAGATTAGGTTGTCAGTGACAAAAACACTTATTTAATGTTTATGTGGAATTGAATCCTTTCCTAGAAAATAGTATATACACATTCACAGTAATGTGGTTTAGATTTGTCACCGAAAGGAAATGCTCATCAGAACTGAAGGACCATCTTGTAACAGTTGCATTGTTAGTGAACTAATGACATGAATTTGCTAAGAATAGGAGTTTACAATGTTGTCTCTGGTTTATTTTGAAGAAACTTGAAAAATTTCTAAGAATATATTTTAGCTTATGCCAGAAAGATTAGAATTTTAAATGTTTTTATCTTAGAGTAGATCTAGTTCTTTTTAAAAATTTTGTGTATGAACATAAAACAGCTATTTTCAAACTCTCACATTTAACTGATTTATGCTGACCGTCTACTTGTTCCAGAGCTAAACATCCAATATTGATTTGTTTTTTTCTTAATGAAAGATTTAATATACAGATCGTAGTCTTTTTCTGAAGTGATTTTGCCTGTTGGTAATCAGAAATTCAAGGATAGCAGAAAATGGGAAAGTAATTCTAGTTGTGTGACCCATACTGTCCTCCCTCGTAAGCCATGAGGAATAACATGAAAAGGAAATGTATAATCTCTTGTAATAAGTCATCTTAAAAAATATGGTTCGTAAAGTTCATAATACTTCTGAGTTTTAAATCTAAAAGTGATATATATTTACATTTTGGGGTATTCAGTTTTCAAGTTATTTAGGTTTCCCCCTGGAAATGTGAAATAATTTTTTCAGTGTAAGTTTTTTTCTTGATTACTCAGAATTTTATTTAACTGCATTATTTTTTTAAGTAAGATCTAAACTATAAAGATACATTTATAGATGGCACTAAAGATTTGCTTTTCAGAGCCTCTTAAGTTGAAGAGACATTTCCAAAATAAACTTGAAAGGCATGGTGAAATAATAAATTTCATGATTATAAAGCTGTTCTTCGCTAAATAAAATTTGAAACTTTAACATATGCTTTATGAATTGCTATTTAGATTTGGATTTGCAGCAAAACGTGGCCATGATCATGGTGTAGGTTTTTAAGTAATGTTTTATTGAAAGTATTCGAGACTTGCTTTAAAGAAATCATAGCTCTAATAGTGGAAATAAAGGGGAATCACTGCTTTCCTTCAGTATTTCAAAGACAAGTTAGTTGCTTTCAAGAAATAGCAGTTCTTACAACTTTGCAACTTGAAACTTAATTTTCTGTTAGCTGGAAGATCTATATCATTGAGACATGGACCCATCTAAAATACCCCCAAAGCTAGAGAAAGCATTTCTGTTTTGCAAACATACCACATGGTTTGAAGGTTTTCTTACTAGGCTTATGACTCCAAAACATTCTGGTTGGTCTGTTTTTTACATACAGCATGATTTTTTTTTTTTTTTTTTGCCTTTTCCCTAAACCAAATGAATTGTTGGGGGAAATAATGACTTATCTGGTAAAGCTAGCACAGGAATTACCAGTTAGGGTAAAGAATGGTGAAACACGAAGAAATCAGGGTTCCTTAATGCACAGCAATATCTTGGTGCACAATAGAAAGGCACGTGAGGAAGAACAGTGCTGCCGTTAAGGAGTAAGGCATTTGGCTTGATGTAAGATACCCTGTAAAGATTGAAACTGTTCTGATCTTTATAGTTCCAACATTAAAAAAGAACCTCTGGTGTATTTAGGGCTGGTTGGCTATATCACCCTATTGCCTTTAACATCTTCCTGTTGGATCACAGGTTTTTAAAAGTGTTTTGACACCAATTATGGTGCCACTATTATCAAAAAGGACGAAGCCTTTAAGTCATTAAAGAATATACCTAAATCCATCTATCTTCTAAACATATAGTGAATTACTAACCTGAAGAAGATAGGAAAATGTTAAACATGATTAAGTGAGCTTTGTAGTTTTCCTAACAATGGATTGAAAGTATGTAAAAAATTTCACTATCTAACTGCTGTTTGTACATTCGATTTGCCATTTTATTCCAAAGTAATTCCAGATTTTCTTTCTAGGTTAGAAAAACAAGCTTTTTAGAGTCGTAAATCTCATGTCTCTGGACTTTTTCATTGGTTAGTGAAGTTATTTTAGATAAAATGCAGTAAAGGGAAAACTTTTATAAGGAGATTGGAAATTTTAAATCATCGTGAATATTAATATTTTCATGTTAAGACAGTGATCTTTATTTGTGAAAAAGGTTTATTTAAAGCACATGATCAGTAGTAAGGAAGTCCATAGTCAAGACTACATAAAAAGATTTTCTAGCCAAATCAATGTGACACCGTGAACCACAATATTTTGAGCTCAAACAATAGTTATATAGTTAAGATGGTTAATAAACAATTTGAGAGACTCCATTATGATAGTTTTTTAGTTGTATTTTTGTTGCTGTTTTTCTTTGTCACTTAAAATGATTCATTGGATAAATGATTTTTTTTTCCAATTTTATGCTTAGGTCTGTGGTAAATGTAACTGATTATCTGCGATCAATCTATCACAAATCTTTCCACTCTTCTTGGTGGAGAAATATTGTTATTCTATACTTTGTTATTCTGCACTTTGTTATTTTATGGAGTATACTGACAAAGTTCAGTTGCCCATTATTTTCATCCTAATGGTTTTTTTCCCCAGTATTTTCTCATAGAGGGAAAATAGTTGACTTATTAAAAGTTCCATTTTCATAGAATATTCTTTTCTTTGAAAACTTGCTCCATGTTGAATTGATAGAATGAGTAAGGATGGAAAACATGCAAAATATCAAAAAGTCAAATATTAAAATTTTAATTTGGTCTTTTGACATTGGTTTAAGAAAATGCATCAAATAAAAGTTTTCGTTTATTTATTTTCCAGGTTTATGGTTGGCTGTGGGAGATGCGATGACTGGTTTCATGGTGATTGTGTTGGATTAAGTCTTTCTCAAGCACAGCAAATGGGAGAGGAGGACAAAGAATACGTGTGTGTGAAATGTTGTGCTGAAGAAGATAAAAAGACTGAAATAGTGGATTCAGATATTTTGGAAAACCAAGCTAAAGTTGAAGGCCTGAGTGAAGATAAAACAATGGAGTATGAAAAGCTTGGATTATCAAAGCACACACCAACAAATGACAAAACCAAATACATAGATGACACAGTGAAGCACAAGGTCAAAATTTTAAAACGGGTGAGCAGCTCAAGAATGCATTCTTTTGTTATTTAAGGAATTTGTATAGACCATGAGAATTTGAAGTTTCTTCTTAGGATTTGTTCTAGTGTATAATATCAAACTTATTTAACTATAAAAATGGATTTTTATTAAAAGTTTTTTGGCAATTTTGGTGAAATCAGGTAGTGACATCTTCAGAACATTGAGATCTTATTTCTTAGCATCTTTTGTGCTATTTCTCTCCCTAATGTGATACTTGGATTTCTGAGGTAGGACGTGTATATGATCTTCTAGTGTTAAGTAAGTGTAAATTGTGCTTGTTGATTAATTTTTTAAAAAAGTTTTCAGATCATAAATATCTACTGGTCTTTAAACCACATTTGGCATTTTTATTTTCAAGTGGAAGAGTTACTTTTTCTCTGAGGGAAAGTAATCTTAATTCTTTTGACCTTTGTCCCAGTGTTTGCTTGGAACCCTTACCTCATAATTTTTCTCTTAAAATGTGGACTCTCTAAAAGTTGTCAATTTTCCTTCATATTTTTAACTACCTTCTAAAAGTATTTTCTAAATAGAAATTTCAGGATATTTAGTCATAGGAGAAGTGCATAAAGGACACAGCACTTTATATGATTAAATTTTTATTTTCAATGTTTACCTTTTTATTACCTTTGTTTTTTCTAATCATTGATTTGTTATTCTTAAGATAGTGCTAGAGAAGAAACACAGTGGCAGCAAATGTGCATGGATAGTTGACTGTGATAATCCAAAAGATAATAATATGAATTGCAGAGTTTGAGGGAACTTGGAAATCTTTTAGTCCAACCATTCAAATTTAAGAGCCATAAGCACGTTTTCTCCCAAATCCCTATTATTTACAAACTCATTTTTTTTCAGATGCTTCTTACATGACAAATCTGGATTAAGTTTCAGTTCGCCAAATCCTTGTGGCATCCACTTTTCCAGTCTGCCAAGACTTTTTGAGAATCAGATAATATCCTTCTAACATGCTGTTGCTTTGTCTGTTGATTTAATTAGCACCAGAGTAATTAATGATGAACTGAAAGCTTCATTGAGAAGTTTATAGCACACTTTTGCAAAACTTCTGTTTGTCAACTATTAATCATCACTTCTTGGATATAATTTCTTGGCCATTTGGAAATATAGCTCATTGTTTTGTCATTTAGCTAAGTTGTCCCTACTGGTCTAAAAAGGCATAAAAACATTAATATTGAGAAAACCCCTATCTAGTCTCTATCCAAAAAATAACCGAGGTTATTTGGATTTTGTAAATGGTTCTGTAAATGCATGTGCTGTCCAAGTGGTTATTGCTTCCTTTTCTTTTTGATGTTAAACTGCTGAATCTTATCTGGACATACCTGATTTTAGTTTATGGAATCGAATCTGCTTTTTAAATATCACTTGTTATCCCTAGATTTTGTGTTGAACCAATTACTGAGTTCCTTTTGTGTGCCTAGGATGGTACCAGACTTTTATACGGGTAGATAACACTGATTTGAAATGTTCTTGCTCTCAAGTAAATCTGGTTGGAGAGGTAGGAATAAATAAATAAGTAAATAATTAGAAGATTCCTAGTCTAGAGAAAATCAGTTTTTGTATATACTCTTCCTTAAAACCTGTGATTATATGTATATAGATACAGTGTTCTCCCTGTCTTTCAAATACTAGTGTGATGTGACAGAATTCTGGTTTCACTAGAAGTCCTTTGTCGATTATGTTAGGACAAGAGTAGCAAGCATCCTTATGGTTTGTTCTATATTATGAGAGTTAAAATTGCCCATATAGGTATACTGAGAAGTTAACTGATACATTTATTATAGGTGATTATAACTTCATTTGTTTTAGAATAAAGTGAAAAATATAGATACTTGTTTCTCCACAACTTCTCTTTTTTCAAAGCCACAGTCAACTAAGAGAACTCTTATTATATCTTATTTGTTTCTAGTATTGTTATTGAGACCATTATCTCAATTTTTTAGTTCTCCTCTATAGGAGAACTAAACTATTATGTATTCTGCAGAAAATAGATGTTTAATAAATGGATTTTGAATGAAAAGGTGAATTTCCTTTTTGCTAATTATTTTTTTGCATCTGTGAAAAACCCTCTAAACAGTTACTGACTACAGAATAGAATATGTTTGATATTACAATAAGTTGTAGTACTAATTAAGTTTAATTTTTTAAATTTGTATACTCTTGAAGTTTACTTTATATTTAAAAATAGTTTAATAGTTTTCATTCTACTGAATTAAGTACTTTTTTCCCCTAGGAATCTGGCGAAGGCAAAAACTCATCAGACTGTAGAGATAGTGAAGTAAAAAAATGGCAGCTAGCTCCTCTTCGAAAGATGGGACAACCAGTTTTACCTCGGAGATCCTCAGAAGAAAAAAGTGAAAAAATACCAAAAGAGTCTATAACTGTTACATGCACAGGGGACAAAGCTTCAAAACCAGGTAGTGAGATTAATAGAAAATATTATATACGATTGTATTTTTATTTTATTTCATATACTATCAATTAGTATATTAAGGGAAATTAAAATTTTTAAACATTTTAATGGCAATAAAAATGGTTTAGGTGATTGACCTTACTTTTAATTAAAAACTGTTGTTCTAGTCTACAGCCGTGCCACCCTCAACAAGCCTGATCTCGTCTGAGACATCTCGGAAGCTAAGCAGGGTTGGGCCTGGTGGGTACTTGGATGGGAGACCACCTAGGAAGATCAGGTGCTGTAGGAGTAAAAAAATAAAAAAATAAGGGATTGTAAGATGACAAGGTCCTTGCAATATGTGAGATCAGCCAAAGGTTGCCTCGCAAAACAAACAAACAAACAAAAATCTATTGCTCTAAATTCTGAGGAAGTACTAATGAACTTAATAAGATAAGGCTCCTGCCCTCGTGGCACTTAAAAACTAATGGGAGAAGACAATAAGTAGACAAATAAGAAATTGGCATGCTGTTTTACAGAATTTAGGCACTGTGAAGAACAAGTAGAGTGATGGGATAAAGAGTCACAGTTGAGAGTGGTGGGAGTTTGTTTTAGAATAGAGGAGGTAACTTGCGAAGTGGGATTTGAAGGGATTGTGAAATTGTTTGGAGGAAGGACTAGGTAGGTGGCACAGCCAAAAGGCTTTGAGGTAGAAATAAACTTGACATTTGAGGAGCAAGAAAACTACTGTGAAGTGAGTGGAAGGTATTACATGAGAGATCAAATGGTGGTAGAAGATAAATTTAGAGAAAATTATATTGCAACTTTGAGGCCGAGAGTTTATATTCTGAATATAATGGGAAAGCTTTAGAAGATTTTATAAAGGAAATGATGGATTGCTCTGTTTTTTTTTTTTTCTGTGGGGATTGAACTTTAGGGTGTTCGGAGAGAGGGAGGGTAGATCATTTAGGAGTCTAAGCAGTATCTAAGAAAAAGAATGGTAGCTTGGAACAGAGATACAGTGGAGGTAGTGAAAAGTAGTCAGATTCAGATGTATTTTATGCTAGAGTTGGCACAACTTGGTGATGAATTAGATGTAGATAGTTGAAGGAAAGAATCTTAGTAGATTAGATAAGTGTTGGTGTTGTTTGCCGAGATTAGAAAGATAGAAGTAAATTTGGGGAGGGATACTGAAAAATGATGTTTTGGGCATTTTAACTTTGAGATGCCTGTTAGACATCCAGGTGGAGATTTTTGAATAAACTTTTGGCTGATGAGTCAAGCTTAGAGAAGATTTTGGGGGGTGGTATTTAAATTTGGGATTTATTAGTACAAAGTTATTTAAAATCATGAACTTAGCAGCTACAGAGAGAGTTTAATAATGAAGAGTCAGAAGCAGAGCCCTTAAGGTGCATCAGCGTTTAGATATTAGGAAGAAGATAGAGATGGCCTGTGTGAGGTAAGAGACCATAGTAGTGGCTTGGAAACCAGATGAAGTTTTAAGAAGCAGGGAATGATCCGCTGTTTCACAAAATGCTGTCTCGTCTGGACATCTAATAAGATGAACACAGATTACTAAATATGTGATTTAGGGAAATAGAGATAATTAGTGACCTTGGTTAGAATGATTTTGGTAGAGCAGTGGGGACAAAGGCCAATTTTATTGGCTTATGGAAGAATGGAAAGTGAGAAACAACATACTGATTACAGATGACTTTTTCAAGGAATTTTGCTGTTAAAGGGAACAAAAATGATATGGTAGCTAGAGATGGATGTGGGATCAAGGACTTTTTAAAAGGAATTAGAGCATGTTTGTAAGACTAATGGGAATGACCCAGTGGAGAGAGAAAATCTGGTGATATAGGAAAGATTACATGATAGTTGAGATTCAAAATCCCTGAAGGAGACAAGAGGAGTAGGATCCACGTAGAGGGGTTTGGTCTTAGAAAAGGAAGATTGTATGTGGTAGGAGGAGGACAGATGCACGTAGGGTTAGTAGATTTGATTATGGGATGATGTGATAACTGACATTTTCTGTTTTCTTAGAGTAAAAATATGAAGTGAGAAAATCAAATGAGATTGAAGTTGGAGAAGGCGGTATTGTTGGTTTGAGAGGAGAAAATGTATAAAAATAGAGGTTTTGGAAAGTGAGAGAGTAAATTTACTATAAAAATTTAATAGGATTAGGGCAGCAGATTGAGTTATCTACTTGAGATTTGTGGTTATAAATTTAAAATGAGATCTGTCAGCACAGTGCTTGTTTTTCTTCAGTTACCTTCAGCTGTTTGTAGGCCATTTGGAGGAAGGATAAAAGTTGGCTTTCACCAGGGTTGTGGTTTTACCATTGCAGATAATTTAAAAGAGAGAGAATAAGTATGCAAGGTAATTGTGTTGGACTATCTAATCAGAATTGCGTTATGTGGGAAAGTGAGGGCATGAATGGTAAAAATGATAGATTTAAGAATTGTTTGAAAGATTCTAGAATAAATAAACTGGTATGATAGGAGGTCAGAGTAGAGGAATGTTTCACATTAGATTTTGGAGATGTGCATGAAGTAGTGATTGAATGAAAAATCATTTGAAAGCTTAACATTCAATTTACCAGTGTCAAGCACAGTTGTTTTAAAACCAGAGGAGATTCATCATCATTTTTGTGGTACTAGTAAGATCATTAAATTGTCTGTTCATTAAATAAATTCAGATCAAATTACCTAGTTTTTAAAAAATTACTAATGTATATATGTGAAACGTAACTAGCTCTGAAAACCATTGTCTAAAATGGAAAAAGTATATATATATTTTATAGCTTTAGGGCCACTTTTTAATCACTCAATTTCTAATTAAAATTTATTTAACTTAGAATTTTTTTTTAATTGAGGTATAATTGACATATAACATTATATTAGTATCAGGTCTACAACATAATGACTTGATGTTTATATATATTGTGAAATGATCACCACAGTAAGTCTAGTTAACATCCATCACTGTATAGATTTAGAATGTCAGGAATATTTCAATATGGAATATTTAGAAATAGTGGTGTTTAATCAATTTTGTTTATAAACTTACATTATGCATTAAGAAAAATATGTTCTTAGGAACAATTTAATGTGTTTTGATGTTTATTTAAATCAGGTGCTCATGAGAAGCAAGAGATAAAAAAGAAGAAAATTGAAAAAGGAGTATCTAATGTGCATCTTCCTGCTGCTTCTGCTTGTAAGCCCTCTGCAGACCAGATCAGACAAAGTGTCAGACATTCTCTCAAAGATATTCTTATGAAAAGGTAACACACATTCTTGTTGTAAAAAATCGAATAATAAATTTCATGTAGTTGAAAAATAATTGAATTATTCTACTTTTAAGACTTACAGACTCAAATCTGAAGGTACCAGAGGAAAAGGCAGCAAAAGTTGCCACAAAAATTGAAAAAGAGCTTTTCTCTTTTTTTCGGGACACAGATGCTAAATATAAGAACAAATATAGAAGTTTGATGTTCAATCTGAAAGATCCTAAAAACAATGTAAGTATGTTTTGTTCATGTTCATAGAAATTAATGCTTCCAACTTTCCTGAATATATAGGGATTTAAGATTGTAATACAGTAGATCTATAATTTATTTCTTGGAGTAAGATCATGTAATTTTAATAAAGTCTTTTGTTACCAAACTGAGTTATGAATTCTGCATGATAGTGACTAGGGTTATATAATGAATCTATTAAAATGTAAAATACTATCTTTAATTTATGTGAATTTTCTTGTCCCTAGTTTAATCCAGTTTATTAAAAAAAAAAAAAAAAAAAACATGTATTTTTCAAAAGCTGTTAAACTAAAATTGATAACACTGTAGTAATACTTCTGATTTAAATCTGAAAATAAAGCTATACTCTTTAAGAAAGTAAATTACATAAATTAGCAATGGAGTAAACATTAATTGAACCCTTAATCTTTTCCTAGGATTTCTTATTTGGGACTTGGAATCTAAAAGCTGTGTGTATAGATGCAAACTACTTGCATATTTGCTTAACTTCTACAAAGTTTTCACATAAGCGATAGCAGTTTGTCAATTTGTATAATGATATTTGCTATAATATGTGATTATAGGTATTTTCTTGAAGTATACTAACAGCTACTTAAGAGAATTCTACGTTGTACAATATGCCACTATGGTCCAGGGGTTAGGTTACTTCTTGAATTATATTATCTGGACACTTTATTTCAATTAGTAAATATTTCCTTTAGATTTCTTTCTTGTAGTTGGTTCTTTGCTTTGGAGTTCCCTCCAAGCCTGTTAGATTGTAAACATATGAACTTTTTAAAATATAAAAGACATCGTGTTTAGTAAAGTTCTTTTATGCAGTACCTTGCTATACTATTGGTTGGCTATTATGACAGAGTTTGTCCTTGGGAAGACTTCATACAACTTTTGCATAGGCATTGTAATGATCCCATTGTACATGCTTCTTTATGTTTTGATTTTTATATGAAGTGTATATTTTTCTGCCTTATATGATAGGTTCCTAGGCTACAAGGCTGTCATTTTATTCTCTTGGTAGTAGGCAATATGTAAATCATAAAACATCTAAATCAAATTTCTAAATTGCATCTTTATTTATTACAGGTTTCTGTACAGTAACTTCTCTTTCTTTTTAAAATGATTTTTTTCCCTTTTCCTTCCCATTTTTAAATACTTCCAGATATTGTTTAAAAAAGTACTGAAAGGAGAAGTAACTCCTGATCATCTTATAAGGATGAGTCCAGAAGAACTAGCTTCTAAAGAGTTAGCTGCTTGGAGACGAAGAGAAAACAGACATGTAAGATTGGCTATGAATATGTGTTTGACTATATCAAAGCCTATATTTTTTTCAGCCTTCTAGTTACTTATCCTTCATTAACCTGGTTCTTAAATTCTGTCTTTCGTTTTTCTTGATCTCTGCTGCTTTTTTGTCATTTTCTCAAATTATCAGGTTATATAAATACTTTGTGGTTTGTTAAATAATTTGTAAATCAGAAGGATGAGAAAATCACATCTTTCCTTAATCACATCTATATTTTTCAGGAGCCCAATTTGAAGGTATTATGAATATCGATAATTTGTAGAGCCAGATTAAGTCAGAATGAAAATTTTGCAGCTTTATAATCTCTTATTAATCAGAATTTCAATGCCAAAAACTCTGAAAAATAAGTTTTTTTCTATAATAAATTTATTGATGAAACCTGACCTGAATTGTCATGTCTGAATGTTTATATTCACAGAAATAGTGTGCATTTAATTAAGTAGCACTGTTCCAGACCTAACTGGAGTGTTTTATAACATATATAATGTGTGTATCAGATCGCATTTTTAAAACTAAACAATTTTGAAAGTCACCGATGCCAGGAGTTTTCATTTGGGAGTTGTAACTTGGAATACCTTTATAGATTAAGTGAATCTGTGACTTAGTGTTATTGTGACAGTGAGATTAGCCACATCATCCACTGTTTTTATTACAGTGGCCTCAGAATATTAGGCTTTTATTGTAGAAAACACTGGTTAGAGTTTATATTAACGATGTGATTTACCTGATTTTTTCCTCCATAATATTTACTTGCATCTTAGGTATTAAGCCGCAAATCTAGTTTAAAGCATCTGAGGCATTGATTTGATGTATTATACCACTTCACATATTTCTTCAATTTCACCCTGAGTGATTTCTCCTGTTCTTTGATTTTGAAAATAGTATCATGTCCTCTTTTATTTTTCCCCTCAGTATCCCTCTCTTCTGCTTTGAAACTGGCTGCGGGTATCATCTGCATTGGAGACTAGCTTGTTTTTTCTTTAGGCCATTTCTTTCTTTAAAGGATGGTTTCCACTTAAGATGAGATAAATGACCAGACCCATCTTTACCTTCCTTAACCCATTCCACTCTCAGCTACCTTTTACTAGTTCTTGCTACACTTGCTTAATTACTATGTTCTGTTGCTGAGGTTGTTCAATTGTGAATTATCATTGCGATAAAGTATACTCAGTCAGGAGACAGCTGATAGTGGACTACCTGATAATTTTTGATGTTTTGAGTAAGTAAACTTTATGCGGTTGTCTGGAATGTTAGAACATCAAGTTAGGAATCTAAATGGAAGTCAGTTTTCAGGTCCCTGTGACAGCTGCTAAAATACTAAATTGGAAAGCAGATTTTAAATATCATGTTTCATCATTTAGCAAATTATATCATACTTCAGTTGCCTCTAGTTAATGTACATGTGAACTTCTCAAAGCTGAAACATGGGGTCCAATTCTTATAACCCCAGCACTCCAAATCATCTCTGGTATATGTAAGTACTCAGTATAGTTGTTTGAGAGACCACCTAAAGATTAAAAATCATCTATGATGATGCTTTCTATTTTTAGATAAGCTCTTATCATTATGTAAAACTGTACATTTGGCAATATATTTTTTAATTGTGAAATATTCCTTTAAAATATTTCCTATTAGACCATAGAGATGATTGAGAAAGAGCAGAGAGAAGTCGAAAGACGGCCAATCACAAAAATAACTCATAAAGGTGAAATAGAAATTGAAAGTGATGCTCCAATGAAAGAACAGGAAGCTGCCATGGAGATTCAGGTAAAGATAATAAAAATGTCATGTTTTATAGTGCTTAGTGCATGAAGATTCAGAAAAGGTTTATTTGCCTAATGTTCTTAAAGTAGAAAGGAGAATTTTAAAAAATGTATATATTTTAAAGTAGCCTATTTTATTTGTTTAATGTTTTTTTGAGAGTGTTTAAAGTATTATTTCTCTATCTAGTATGCAGACTATGTGCTCCACAGGCATCTGTTAAGCACTTGTTGAAATGTAGATTCCTGGGGTCTCTATGACTTAGCGAATTTCTTAGTAGGCCTTGAAATCTGTAGGTGCTTTGTAGGTGGACTGTAGTTTGAGAGTTGGTGCAGCTTCTTATTTTCAAATATCAGTGAGAAAATAATATGAAATCTTGTTAGATGCCATGAAGAATGAAGATTAAGTTTTGCTTTATTTTAAGTCAATTATTACCTACATTTATTTTTTAAAGAAATGGTGAAAAACAACCTAAGAATGGAACAGTTTCATTTTGGGAAAATATCAGTATGAAATATAACTTGATTTTAATAATTGAGGCCAAATTTTATCTGCTCAAACTAATTTTTACTCTCACTTTTGTTAGGAACCTACAGCTAATAAGTCATTGGAGAAGATAGAAGGATCTGAGAAACAAAAAGAAGAGATTGACTCCATGTCCAAAGATACTACTAGTCAGCACAGACAGCATCTTTTTGATCTTAACTGCAAAATTTGCATAGGTAAATGGAAATTTTTTTCTTCCTAAAATGTTGCTTTCATTTGGAGAGGGGGCTACTTGTATTCATAATTTAAGTAGGTTTTTGTTTTCCCAGTATTGATAGTGAAGCAACCACCCACTCCCTTTGATGACTAGCACATTTTTTGTGTGAATGTTCTTCAGGATTGGTGTACAGTTTGATACTATGGTGTATTTCCTATCTAGAATTAATTGTGTTTTATAAGATCTGAACTTACCAACTCAGAGTCAGATGACTAAAATTTAATCATTAGATAGACATCAGAAATTGTAGGCAGTGGTGATGGTACTGTCATTTACTAAGTGAAGGGGTGAAATAACATATTATATTATTATTATATATAACGAAACAATCAAATTACCTTTTTTCTAGTATTCTTATCCTCAGTCATTCATTCACTAAATGTTTATAAAGTTCTTATTCCTTGCCCCATGTACTTTTCTGGTGCAGGGAATATAGTGGTGAAAAAAGTCAGATGTTATCCAGGCTTTAAGAGAAACTATATGGTTAATGAGAAAGAAAGGCAGGTGATGATTTTAGTTACAAAAGTATAGTTGTTATAAATGTCTTTGGGTAGCAGGAAGACCTATCCTAGACTGAGGGGGTGGGGTGGGGGTGTTAGGGAAGGTTTGGCTGAGGAATTGACATTTAAGCTGAGATTTGAAGGTTGAATAGTGTGCCTGCAAAGAGAGAGACTAGTCTAGATACTGGGAATGGCATGTGTTTGAACTGAATTCAGGGAGGAAAGACGCACATGCTTTGTTTGAAGAGGTATTTAGAAATCAGATTTCATAGTATCTTATAGCTATTGCCTTTTAGACTTCAGGTTGTAACTTAATACTACTAGTAGTGAAATCTATTTAGTGACTAGCTAAGTTTGTTTATTTCAAGAACAAACAAAAACAGAATAGTAAATATGGTGAACTGTACTTAGAAAGATAAGTACGGTTTTTTGAAACTTTAGTTCCAGTTATTCATAACAGAAAGTTCTCACATACATGCATATATATACACATGTATACATAAGTGTATATGCAGATGCACACACACTCTTCTAAGTAATACAAGTAATGGATCATGATATATTACCTTTGAGATCATGTTCAAAAATGCTAAAAAGCTACTTTCGTAGGCCACATTAAGGATTTTGGTCTTTTATCTAAAAGCAATGGATAGTGAGTGACTAAAGCATTTTTAGCAGGAGAACATGATAACATTGGAATTTTATGAGGATATCTCTGACTTTGAGTAGAGATTACAGTGGAAGAAGCCAGTAGAGAAAAGAGGGAGGCTGGCTAAGAGGAAGCTTTTACACTAGTCCAAGTGGGAGATGATGATATTTTAATTGTGGTAGCATTGGAGATGGAAATCAGTAGGAGCTTTGAGAAAATCCAGTTAGATAATATTGACAGATGTTGGAGATTGACTAGATTAGGGCCTAAGAAATGGGGACGTGTTTAGGAAGTTTAAATTTATATTCAGTTTATTGGTAAAGATAGAGGATCAAGAGTTTTTAAGACTCTAGAGATGTGGCTTTCACTTTTAATTTTTTTCTTGTAGTATGCTGAAAGAATGATACATACCTTGTTTAGTAACATGAAAAATTCTTTAGGTTAGTTGATAGGCTGCTCTCTATCATTGTATGAGAGACTAGATGAAATGTATTATAAGTAATTTTTCTGTAATAAAAATAATTATATCTTCTCAAAATTAAGTATATTCACACATTTTGCATTCTGTACAATGGCAAAGACTAAAAGGGCAGAGTGTTTTTAGACATTGTTAACTCTAAAGAAACCCATCCATGGAGTAATAGTATTTTTAAGTATACCCATTTAGTTGTTTTATATGGGAAAAATCTTAATAAAAAATACTCATAGTTATTTCTATTAATTTTAATAATCTCCATGGGAATATTTCAGTAAATTTAATAGCGCACAAAAACATTGGTTAAATATTCCTAGACCTGACCTGTTTTCAGAATGTTTGAGCGATTTTTATCCTTCTTGTTGCTGTAGACGAAAGCCAGTGTCATTTTCTAAACTTTACTAATATTTTTCAAAATTAGTAACTAAGTAGCGCTGCACTATGCATGCATATATGTCATCAACTGCTGCTGTATGTAACACAAAATAGGATACAGATTTGTTTTATTCAGTTCTTCAAGTTATTTATCAACACTGTTGGAATTTGGTGTAATTTAGTTAAAAAAATTTCTAGGGAGTCAAGAAACCTATTTTAGGTTCTGGTTATAATGTTTCCATTTCAGCTTGTCTGAGTTGCTTAGCATCCTCTTTTCCTAATTTTTCACATCAATGAAAGGTGTAATGTAACTCAGAAATGATGATGGTTAAAAATTACCTCAGGAAGTGTATGGTTATACGACAATTCAATGAGGGAAATGGAATAACTTTAGAAATGAAGGTAAACTAAGTTATAGAAATTTCAGTTCACAAAAATAGTTAATTTTTAAATTTTTAACCACCCCCCCCCACCGCCCCCACGCACACACACACTTCTACCCCTGACCTACAGATACTGCCCTCTCCCCTTAAAAACTGGATCTCTAAAGGCGGGGTGTCTCCTCCCGTGCGCTCACGGCGCACACCCAGGGCCTGGCATGCCCAAGGGTATGGGCCATGGCTCTGCTGGGGCTCAAACCCAGGACCTTCTGCATGTAAAGCAGACGTGTTAACCACTACTTTATGGAACCACCCTCAAAAATAGTCTATTTTGGTGTCTTCTGGCTTTAGGTCGAATGGCACCACCTGTAGATGATCTTTCTCCAAAAAAAGTGAAAGTTGTTGTTGGAGTATCTCGAAAACATTCAGACAATGAGGCAGAAAGTATAGCAGATGCATTGTCTTCAACCTCAAATATTTTGGCTTCTGAATTCTTTGAGGAGGAGAAACAAGAATCTCCGAAGTCAACATTCTCTCCTGCTCCACGGTAATTTTCTCTTAGTCATAATTTCTCCAGGAATCACTACAGATATTTGCCAGCTTATACTTGGAGGTCTTCAAAAATGAAAAGCGATGTGTTCCTTAGGAACCTTTCTTTTGACAAAGTAATTGTACCTTCTTATACTCTAAACTAATTGAGATAAAAGAACAAGACTGTGAAAGTTAGTGTAGAGATTTGAATGTGTGGGGACTTGACTTTAAGACTCCCTGAATTTATGTTAGTCTTAGGAGGCAAGAGAAAGGCCATTGAAGAAAAATTATTTGCACTTCTGGACATTAGTTCACCTAAGCCAACCAAGAAGGATGACTTCGTAAAATATGACTGTACAGATATGAGTATAATTTTATAAAGTGAAACTGTAAACTCTTGAATCAGTAGCCTTTATTTAGCTTTCTCGATGTGCTAAAATAGAAATAATTGGTGACTAAGTAGACAGTGCATTTATTTATGATTATATCTTTAGGCTGAAACCTTTTTAATGTCATTTTTTAGTCCAGAGATGCCTGGAACTGTTGAAGTTGAGTCTACATTCCTGGCTCGATTGAACTTCATCTGGAAAGGTTTTATCAACATGCCTTCTGTGGCAAAATTTGTTACCAAAGCCTACCCAGTGTCTGGTTCCCCTGAATACTTGACAGAGGTACTGTTAACTTTTCTGCCCTTGTGTCTAGATCGACATGTGTGTTTCTGAAAGCAGTAGACAAGGCAACAACATAATAAAATAATAAAAATATTAAATAATAAAAATATTTTATTTTCATTCATAATAAAAGTATTTATTGACAATGATCCTTAAACCAGTCAATTAATGGAATTATGAGTTCCCAAATGGAGTTTTAGAACTGTGCTCTGAAAGTGTTAAATCCACTTGTCCTACTCTTTCCAAGATGTACTTATTATTTCACTATATCAGAGAATTAAAATTAATGAGTCTGCATGGATATCTAAGTTTTTCTTTAAATACATACTATTGCCTTCAAGAAGATTTTTCATTATTAACAGGCCTTCTAATTTCCCTACTACTTATGCTTCCCCAGGTTCATGATTATATTTCTTCCCTGCCTATTTCTGTGAACAAAATCTAGACTGTAGTTGAAACTTCACAGCTAGTTGACAGTCGCATGAGACCAATGACCATAGTTGCTGCACTGGTACCCTTGGTTGGTTTTATATCTGAGGGAATGGGAAGGAACTAATTGTGCAATATTTATGGAAAATAAGCAGCTATAGTATTAATAGTATTATGATAAATAAGTATGACATTACATTATTTGAACTATTTTTGAGAAAGTTTGTATTTTTGTGTTTATACAGAAGAAAAATAAGTCCGTACTCAATGTACTGTATTTTTGTTGAGATATTTTGCTATTAATTATGTCCATATCTATAACATTAACTTTTTCCATTCTCAGTCCATAAAGGCAAAAATTAAATTTTTTTTTTAATATTTCAGAAAGCCTAAATCATATATATGATTTTTTTTTTAAGATTACCATAAGAATTCATTTGAATTAGGCTGAAATTAGTTTAACTCAGTGTAATGTTGCTTATCTAATGTTCATCGATTTGTTTAGCAGTTGTGTTTTTGATTAATAAACAACTTAATTATTACTTACAGTTTTTCTTGGCAAATAATTTTTTAGAAATGTCAGTTTTATAAATGGATGATACTCTTCTTTTTGAACAAATCTGTTTAGAAATTCACTCTTTCATCAGTCCATGGTGAAGATAACTCTTTTTTAAAATGAAGAATTAAGTCCTGAACTTTGCAACCCTTTTGATTTTAAACATAATTATTATTCCCCTTTCTGAGTCAATTTCTATGTGATCGTTTTCCAGAACTCCACTTCCACTTTCTATGTATTTTAGTTTGCTTGAGACAACCCCAAATAAAATATTTAAAGCAATTAATAATTTAAATAAACTTAACTGAATTTAATATCAATTAATTATATTTTTTGTAATTTTTCTAAGTCTTCATGAAAAAATGGAAGTATACTGATTAAAGTTTGAAATATTCCTAATGGCACAGTTCTTAATTGATTTCATATGTAATCATCTGTTTTCAGGAAAATTGTGTCTGTTAAAAAAAAAATGAAACTTATGTTATTACAATGTTTTCCTTTTCTGTGCAAAAATATACCCTGTTATCAAACTTAACTTCTGAAATCAGCTGTTAATGATTAAGGAATATCCCTGCCCACTAACACCGGAACAAAAAAAAAGGTGGGTGGTGGGAGGGGAAAGACAATCTTCCCTGATATTCTTGAAGCTGTTGTATTCTTGCTGGATTGTCAGTGTGGTATGCTTGCCACTACTTTTCTTTCCTGTGCCTGCCTTTCTTGCTGAGAACTGACATGACCTCAGATTGTTTCTTTATTTTGGGCTTTCATCTCAGTCATTTGGAATTGACATTTGAGGTAAAGCCTAATTACTGTCTCTCTGCATTCTTATGTTTTCTCATACATTTCATAATCTTTTTATTTACTTATTTTTTATTACCATTTTAAATTAGTCATAGAGCTAAATTTGTATGAATTATGAATATTATAATAAATGTATTCTGTATACATTGACCACCATTTTTTACCACAGGATCTACCAGATAGTATTCAAGTAGGTGGCAGGATATCACCTCAGACAGTTTGGGATTATGTGGAAAAAATTAAAGCATCAGGAACGAAGGTAAGGAAAACTTTTTTCATTATACAAGGCTGAGAGAATATTTGAAAAGTAAACCATTAAGAGTTCTTATGCAAAGTCTCCTGGGAGGGAGCCAGTACAAATTCTAAATCTAAATAATATGCCTAACAAAACTGAGCTAAAGCCATTTGCTAAGGCTCAAAACAGCCCAGCATTTCTGGGTCCCCCTCCACTTTCTGGTGTGCTTTCTCAGTGACTTCAGTCAGTGTTTTGGAAGAAATGTTTTAGAGTAAATATTGAGATTCATCCTGGAATTTTGCCTTGCTTTGATTATACACATTTGTTTTAGTTAGGGCATAGGCTAAGCCACTGCAACAAAGAAGTCCTAAAATATAATGTCTCAAAAAATATGGTTTGTTTTTTTGTTAGGTAGGTCATTCATTCAGGGTGGTTCGGTGGCTCTGGTTCTACAAGATCATTCAGGGACCAGCCTTCTTCGGTCTTGTTATTTTGCTAGTTCTAAGTGTCTTTGCCAGTCAGACATGGTCAAAGCTAACTTAACACCAAAAGGGAAAATATAAAGAATGTCTGTACAATTGTTTTTAAAGCAAGACCTAGAAATTGCAGTTATCATTTCACTTCTTCTAACTTCCATTGGTAAGAGTTTAGTCTCATAGCCTTACATAGCCTCTAAGAAGGCTGGGAAGTATAATCTCAGGAAATGTAATCTATTGGATGGCCATGTGCCCAGCTAAAAGTTAAGGGCTTCTCTTTGTAATAGGAGGAAAGAAGGAGAGTAGCTACTGGGAGATAATTAATAGCCTCTATCACAATAAATTTCTCTCTCTCTCTACTTTCTGTCATTTCTTAACTAATAGAACACTACTACACAGGAAAAATTAATCGTTAGAAGAAATCGTTTTCCCCTCCAAGGATGATAATACCTAGCATATTAGAGACATTTAAAAAATAAATCTTGAATGAGAAAACATTAATTTTTTATCTCTTTAAGATTATTAGAAGTCACTAGTAAGATTAGAAGTAATCCAAAATACATAATCTTAAACTGAAAAGAATATTTTTTTCCAAAATAGATTTTAGAATTTAAACTGATAGTGTTAGAATACATATAAACTTTGAAGCACTATACAAAATTTACTGTATTTATTTTCTGTCACTTTCTCATGATAGCAAAAGTCATGGGGAAGTATTAGAAGTTTTACTCTTGGATATTTTGGGAATCAGTCTTGATCTATCCATGTATTACTGCTCAACACTTTATTCCTCCATGTTGAACTGACTGAAACATTATAATAGTTGTTACCTCTAAAATAGGACAGTTAAGATGACAGATTTTTTTATAAGAGGTAGAGCCGTAGTTCAACTCATTCACGTGTTTCCTGTAGGATCTTGCATCAGTTTAAACTTTGCAACAGATGCTGGCTCTCCATATTTTGACTATGTACCTTCATGAAAAAGCATTTATTTTTTTTTTACATTACCAAATTGATATCAAATTGGGACTCTCTCTGTTATCTGAAACAAAGCCAAGAACCTAAAGGCAAGCAGATTAGTTCCTGAGTAAACCAAATGATTTTACAAAATATGTGGCCTATGTGTTTTTGAGGTCTTTTCACCCAGCCCGTTTATTCCTAAAATCAATTCTTATAGATTGATTTATTGGTGGATGTGTTTGTTTGTGTATATGTATACATTGTAGGGTGGTAATGGTAGAAGCTATTAATTTGCAGTACACTGAGAACACAGGCAGCCCTCTGTGGAGATAATAACATTAGAAATAAGGATATAATATAGATAGATATCAAAAGACTTTTGAGTGTAAATATCTTCTCTGCCACTGAGAAGTGTGTCACCTGGAACACATTAATTACCTTGAGACTCAATTTCTTATGGGATACTTTCAGATAAATCCATCAGTAGGTGAGCAAAGATCTTTTCCTAAGAGTTGTTTACTTTTAGTATTCTTATCTACATTTAAGTTGGTAAATCTTGTTATTTTGTAACCATCATTATAAAATTCAGTAGATTATTACTAGTTGAGAAATGATGTTCAAAACCGAATTGTTGTTTAGGTTATTATTTTAAACAACCATTTATTTTCTTGAATAGGAAATTTGTGTGGTTCGCTTCACACCTGTAACTGAAGAAGATCAAATTTCTTATACTTTGCTGTTTGCATACTTCAGTAGTAGAAAGCGCTATGGAGTAGCTGCTAACAACATGAAGCAGGTTAAAGATATGTACCTTATTCCTTTGGGTGCCACAGATAAAATTCCACACCCTCTTGTGCCTTTTGATGGACCCGGTAGGTATATATTTTAATAACAGTGTGTGAATAAAAGTGGGAGGTGGGACCAGAGTCAAAAAATTGACTCTGCTTTCTTTCTTGGGATCCAGGCCTCTGGAGCTGACTTGACAGGGAAAGGCACCCATTTAATAGCCTATAATAAATTAGATGCAGAAACTTACCCTTGGTTATAATAACTGAAAGTAACTTAATTGATGTTTTTGATTTTATACAGGGCTTGAACTACACAGACCTAATCTGTTGTTGGGCTTAATTATTCGTCAAAAACTGAAGCGACAACACAGCGCTAGTGCTAGTGCTAGTGCTAGTACTAGTGCCAGTGCTAGTGCTAGTGCTAGTGCTAGTACTAGTCATACCGCTGAGACTCCTGAAAGTGTACCAATGGCATTGCCACCTGATAAAAAAACTAAAATAGACGTTTCCACAGAGGAAGCAGCAGAGGAAGAAAATGACTTTTTTAATTCTTTTACAACTGTGTTACACAAGCAGAGAAATAAGCCTCAGCAGACTCTTCAGGAAGACCTTCCAACAGTACTGGAACCTTTAGTGGAAGTCGCCAAACAGGAGCCACCAAAACCTTTAAGATTCCTTCCTGGGGTATTGATTGGTTGGGAAAATCAGCCTTCTACTCTGGAATTAGCAAATAAACCTCTTCCTGTGGATGATATACTTCAGAGCCTTTTGGGTACTACTGGTCAAGTATATGAACAGTCTCAGTCAATGGTAGAACAAAATACCCTTAAAGAAATTCCATTTATAAATGAGCAAGCCAATTCCAAAGCTGAGATAATAGATAAAGTGGAAGTAACTGATGGTGAAGCCAAGGAGGTAAAGGTTAAGATAGATAATCTTTCAGAATCTACAGGTAACTCGGTACTAGTAGAAGAAACTTCAGTAACGGGGTCCTCTTCCATTTCTCCGGGACCTTTGCCGAGTCTTAGTCTCAGAGGTAAACCACCAGATGTTTCTACAGAAGTATTCTTAACAAATTTATCAATTCAGTCAAAACAAGAGGAAACTGTGGAGAATAAAGAGAGAACATTAAAAAGACAGCTGCCGCAAGATCAAGAGAATAATTTGCAAGATAATCAGACTTCAAATACTAGTTCTCCGTGCAGGTCTAATGTAGGAAAAGGAAATGCAGATGGCAGTGTGAGTTGTAATGAAAATCTGGTTGCTAGTTCGGCAAGGTCCCCACAGTTTATCAACTTGAAAAGGGATCCTAGGCAAGCAGCAGGACGAAGTCAGCAGATAACTGCTCCAGAAAGCAAAGATGGAGATAGTTGCCGGAATGGAGAAAAACTCAGCCTGCCTGGTCTGTCACACAAGGAGCACCTAACAGAACAAATCAATGTAGAGGAAAAGTTGCCTTCTGCAGAGAAAAACTCATGTGTTCAGCAGAGTGATAATTCAGGGGTTGCACAAAACTCAGCATCAGTAGAAAACATACATACTTCTCAAACAGAACAAGTAAAACCCTTACAGGAGGATATTTTAATGCAAAATATTGAAACTGTGCACCCATTTCGAAGAGGAGCAGCAGCAACATCATCTCATTTTGAAGTCGGAAACACAAATCAATCAGAATTTTCTTCTAAAAGCATCAGCTTTACTTCCAGAAGCACCAGCCCCAGAACGAGTACAAACTTTACACCAATGAGGCCACAGCAATCCAACCTTCAGCATCTCAAGTCTAACCCCCCTGGATTTCCATTTCCAGGGCCTCCTAATTTCCCCTCACAAAGCATGTTTGGATTTCCACCACATTTGCCACCTCCATTACTTCCCCCTCCAGGCTTTGGCTTTCCTCAAAATCCCATGGTTCCCTGGCCACCTGTTGTTCATTTGACAGGCCAACCTCAACGTATGATGGGTCCCCTTTCACAAACAGCAAGGTATATAGGCCCACAAAATTTTTACCAGGTTAAAGACATTCGAAGACCAGAAAGGCGTCATAGTGACCCTTGGGGTAGGCAAGACCAACAGCAACTGGATAGGCAGTTTAATAGGGGCAAAGGAGATCGCCAGAGATTTTATAGCGATTCGCACCACTTGAAAAGAGAGCGACATGAAAAGGAATGGGAGCAAGAATCTGAAAGGCATAGACGCAGAGACAGAACCCAAGAGAAGGACAGAGACAGAAAAAGCAGGGAGGAAGGGCACAAAGATAAAGAGAGGGCACGGTTATCACACAGTGATCGAGGAGCAGATGGAAAAGCAAGCAGAGATAGTAGGAATGTAGACAAGAAACCAGATAAACCTAAAAGTGAAGACCATGAAAAAGACAAAGAGCGAGAGAAAAGTAAACATAGAGAAGGAGAAAAGGACAGAGACAGGTACCACAAAGATAGGGACCACACTGACAGAGCTAAAAGCAAAAGGTAAAATTTGCAGGCTGCTTCAGGATTACATTTAAGTAACTGTTAAATATTGTATCTTAAAAACTTTGATTGCCTGCTAAGATTGTGCCATCTTTTAAATTTTTAATATTGGTGGTTTGCAGAACAATAAATCCTGTGTGTTGGTGCAGAGTGCTCTGTACCAGTGCTCATCATCCCTTCATACCAACTGTCTCTAGCTATAGGAATTTGATATTTTTAAAAGTTTTACATTGCTGTATATTCAAAGATTTGTTTTATTAATATGCAATAAAGGCTTAGAAATTTTAGTTTTATTCCTTAATTGGTAAATATGGTTAACTATGGAATATATTTACTGCCTCTAGTGAATGTTCTTTATATGACTAATTTGAGAGTAATGTGTGCTCTGTAAGTTTGTTTTAAATTGCACTGTTTTTAAAGAAACTGTAGAGAAGCAACAAAAAGGCAAGCAACTTCATAATCAGATTATATTAATCAGTTAGTTGAGCAGTTTTTGACCAAGAATCGGAAGCCCAAGGAGGACATTTACTGCTTTAATCTGCACTCATTGAAGGCATTTATTACCATATACACTATAGCTTTGTGGTAGGCCATTATTTTCCTTTTTTTTTTTTTTTTTTGGCTCTTCAGAAACTTGAATACTTAAGCTTGTACATGATCTTGTGTTTTGCTATCCTTTTTACTGTAAAATGTAAATATTTTAAGGGATATTTTGATTCTAAATATGATAAAAGAATTTCTCACCTATTTTGTGTGTGTGATTTGAAATTCAGTAGTAAAAGAATTTCTTAAAAGCTTTAATTACCTTCAGACATTGTTCTTTTACTCAGCCAAGAACATACAGACATAGATATCTATGTCAGTCATTAGATGAGGGGAAAAACAATTTCTTCATCTTAGATTATCGGCTATTGAGGTAAATCGTGTAGTTTTGAAGAGACTAGAATTTAGAACTGCCAGTGAGAAAACTGCAGCTATCAACCACTTTATAGGTATGTTTCTGAAAACTTGATACCATCAAAATTTGGTACACTGACTAATCATTGTTAAGAACTTTGTTTATGAGAAATGTGTTGTGAATCTTCTTGTAAAATGTGTAATTATCCCTAATTTTTTTGGGGGGGAGGGGTAACTGCAGTTTCATATGCTAGTTTTGCTTGAAATAGAAAGCACATGGAGGCGATTGATTGTTAATCCAAATCTAAATTTATTTACTTCTTAAACTACATATTGTATTGATTGCTATAATTTAAAGCAGTAGCTACCAAAATGATACACTAGAGACCAAAAAAAACCCATATTTTTATTTATCTATGTTGCAGAAAAATATAAATGGCCTTACAAAATTAAGTTAAATTTCCTAAAAAGCCTAAAGATTAGAGTTAAAAATAGGTTTTGAAATAGAATCAGTTTGCTGTACTCACTGAAGAAAGGAGTGGAGATTACCCAAACATTTTCTCTTAATTTCAACAACTAGCACCTTTTTTGTCATTTTCCTCTGAAGTTTATCATCATAAAAGTTCTTAGAGGACTTGTGTTTAAATAAAATTTGTTTAATTTTGATCTTTTCTTTTGGAAACTAACTTATTAGAAAACAAGTCAGTCTACAAACAAAGCTTAAGGTCAGTCACTATCTGATGCACCATTATAAAGATACAGTTGTAAATTTTTCTCCCCACTCCCTCCCCCCAAAAATGCCAAAATTAGCATTTTGATTTCAAATACATATGTTGTCAGTAAATCTACTTTCACTGATTTTATCTGCTTGGGTTAATCAGTTGGAGAACACCTGAAAGTCAGGTTTTGATTGCCTCTTAGCCAATAGTTTCTTACACATATTTTTGTGATGCTTACTTTAAAATTCTTCATATCTCATTGGATCTTGTTATATCCCATATAGACCTCTAATAGTGATGACTATCTCCTGGGATTACAGGCTACAAAGTATTAGAACCAGGTCTCTTAATTCTTGGTTGACTGAAATATTGTGGCGAGGGAAAGTATGAGCATATTTATTGTTCGAGGTTTTAACTTGGGAGGAAAGAAAGGAAAATGAGAAAAATTTTCAGTGAGTAGTAGATCCAAAGCCATTCTCGGTCTTAAATCTTTCCTCCAGCCAGCCTCGTACAAACTAGTGAGTTACATGAAGTTCCTCTTTGTTTTTCCTGTTTTAAGGAAAACTTGCTCTTTAAAAAATTGATGTTTGTTAAAATTTAGAACCATCTTAATACAGTTTATACATACCTGTTTTAAATAAAACATACCAAGGTGTCTCAGTACCTTTAGTTCACCCCTTTTAATCCTTGCCGTTGTAAGAAAGCCTTCACCAGCCCTCTGTATTGCAAACCTTGTGTCATGTAGAGCAGTTTATATAAGCTTTGGTCTGCTTGAAAAGTGAAGACTTATCTTATTGCTGAGGAAACTGGTTTTTAGGAAAGTTGAAAACTTACCCCAGGTTAAACTGCTTTTGTCAGCTGGAATCCTAGCTCAATTCTGTTTTTTTTCAAAGTCAATATGTGTGGCAGTTGTGCTCTGAGAATTGAGAACAGTAGAGGGAGATAAAAGCTTGATTATTGTATATACCTTTCACAGCCCTCTTTCTCTCCATTCCACCAACCTGTCTGAAACCCTTTTACATAGCAGCCCAGGTCCTCAAAGCAAGCAGGATGAAACAGCCAAAGACCTGTGTACAGATTTGCAAAGTTTGTGTTCATTTCAAATTCGTATTCAGTTTTATTTTCTATTGTTGCTGTGACAAATTATAAATTTAGTGGCTTAAAACCGCACAAACTTACTACCTTACGCTCTGTAGAAGCCTGATACGGATCTCCGTGGGTTGAGATCAGCCTGTCAGAAGGGTGCATTCCTTTTTCTGGAGGCTTCAGGGGAGGATTTTTCCTTGCCTTTTTCAGCTTGTAGAGGCCACACACTTTCCTTGCCTCATGGACCCTTTCTTCATCTTCAAAATCAACAGCACCACGGGTCTGTGAGGGCTAAAAAGAAATAATACCTTTTCTCCCACCTTCAAAGTTCTAGTTGGGCTATTAACAGAAGAACAGGATAAAATCAAATTTTTAATACATGCACATGGAGAATTCACATAAACATGAAAAACATGAAAATTCCAAAGATTGGCAACATAGGTATATAAGACATTTTGGACAGGGAAAAACAGGTGGGGGTGGAGGGGAATGGGATCTTAGACTTCAGAAGTGAGAATGAGCTATTTACGGGTAGTGAGAAAGAGTGAAACACAAATGACAGGCAAATTTTTGCTAGGCAGCTATGAGACATGGGATATCCAGCTAACAGGCCCCTTTCTGAAGCCTTGTTGTTTACCATGCTTAATTAAAATTGGGCTATTCAGGCTAAGACACACGTCCTAAAATTTCCATCCCGAAGCAGGTTTTTCTGCCTGAATCTCGGGCAGGAAAGGAAGGGAGGGTCAGAGGGGTCAAAGGTAGGTTCTGAGTCTTGTTTCTTAATAACCAGCTTGAAATCAGTATCCCAAAAGGCAGCTTCAGGGTGGCAGAACTTCGATTCCCTTCAGTGCTGAATCTCATGCTGCCATCTCTGACCCTGCCTTCTGCCTCCCTCTTCCATATTTAGGGGCCCTTGTGATTACTTGGGCCCACCCAGATAATCCAAAATAATCTCCTTATTTTAAGGGCAACTGATTAGCACCTGGATACCATCTGTGACCTTAATTTCCACTGCCATGTAACCTGACGTATTTACAGGTTCCAGGGTTTAGGATGTGAGCAATCTAGGGTGGGGGCATTCTACGCTACAGCTCTTGACTCGCTAATTGTAGCTTAGCCGTGGGTGAACTAATCTTACGTTTTTGGAGTTAAAAAACACCTAAGGCTATAGTAAATATTCAAAAGTTAAGAAAAATTTCAATAGAAAAGAAAATAGAGTGGAAAGTAACCTTGGATATTAACGTATTTGTATGTGTTGACCTATAAAAGTACTTGTTAATTGGTAAATTTATACTCAGGTGCCCTTAATATTTAATATAGTAGTTTTTTTAAAGGATATGAATCAAGTTTAAATGCATTATAGGAGCTTGCTAATGAACCAGGTCTGATGAAAACAAATAATTTTAACGTTTGAGTATACCAGTTGAACTATTTACCAGCTCCTCAGATACCTCTAAAATGCTGGTCAGCTCACCATTGACTAATGACTCTGAAGGGCAACATACAAAATCATCTCAACTTTTGTCTCCCAAAGCAAATCATGAACAAAAGTGGTTACTTCTTTTAAAAAGGTGCCAAACATCCTAATTCTTCGATTTCGGTTTCATAAAGAATTTCGGTAATTCATGTATGGAGCAAGAGGGTATGTAAATGGATGAGTTGAAAAATACTAGGTCCATAGCTAGAAATGTTTTGAAAACATGAGTCCACTGTTCATCTTAAAGTTGCAGAACAAAGTCATTGGAGGAAATCCCAGCACATGTACAATGAATCCTCGCAACTCCCAATATCTCCAAATACTTTCCCCCCCACCACAGGAACTTATTCTTTAAAAGGAGTCTTTAAACGGTAAATACTGCCATCTCCCAGCTTAGATATTTTGACAGTTTTAAAAATTAAAAAGTTTTCATGTTCACATTCAACACTTTCAGAAACATGACATTCATAGTAAAAGTACCTAAAAGGTCTTTATAAATTGTTATTTTGTGCTGGAAAAGCATATCACATAGGACATTTTCAACACCATTTATCACTAGGATAGCAGAAATGAATGCACGAAATTTGGAGTTTTAAGATTAAAAAAACTTCAAGTCATTTTCACTTATCGGAGAATCTTTAGGTAGCAGTTTTCAGTATTTTGCGCCTATTCTGCAGGGTTCTTGGAATTCAATGGTGGGCAATACCATTAACCTCTAACTCTTGGAGCTCGCAGTGTAGTGTGGAAGACAAATAATCTCATCAGTGCAAATTTGCAGCTGTGAGAAGCCACTTTAAAACAATTCTCAAAGATTTTATTTTCATGACCCTTTACATAAAAATAGAGAACTCTACAGAGCTTTTTTTTTTTTTTTTATGGATTATATCTCATTTAGCATATTAGAAATTTAAATATTTAATTTACTTGACAGTCCCATCATGTTAATATAACTTTTTATGAAAAATAACTCCTAAATCCGTTCAGTAAGAAGAGTGTCCTTGTTTTTATTTTTTTGCACATCTCCAGTGTTTGACTAAGACAGCTGGATTTTTTTATGTCTCTGCATTCGATGTTTTGCAATTTTATCATTTGTTTGAAATATATAAAGAAAATCTGGCTTCACATGCATTTGTTGTTGGGGAAGGAAATACTCTGGATCTCCTGTCAAGATCCTTGGACTACACTTTGGGAAGCACTGTTTTAAAGAAAGGCACACTATGTTATGAGAGAATGTGTGGCCTAATGTGATGGCGTGGTTCAGGCAGTTTCCTTGAAGTTTTTGTAACTTTCCACAGAACAGCTTTCTTGCCTTTATCTGTGAAAGGTGTATCTTTAAAAGTTAGATTTCATTATTAGCTACCAAAAGGAAATTTTTAGAGCAGTTACCCTTATGATCTCTATATCCCCAAAGCTAAATGAAATGGTATAGACCAAAATAATTTAGGTCAAACTTTTCAGGAAATACTGGAGTTGTGGTTTCTGTCAAACAAGAAAAAAACCCTCGAATCAAGGAACAGACATTCTGTAATTCTACTTTACATTTTGCTCGCACTTTTTAATTTTTAATTTTTCGATTACAGATAGCATATGATATATTAGTTTCAGATGTACATTATACAAATGATTAGACATTTATATAATTTACAGAGATCACATCAACAAATCTAGTACCTATCTGACACCATACCTAGTATGATGACATTATTGACTATATTCCTTATGCTGTACTTCACATCCCCGTGACTATTTTGTAATGCTTTCTAATGTTAATAGGAATAGGACGTCTGGGAGCAATTTGTGTCCTATCGAATGGTGCCAAAGTTCTTTGGTTCTCTGCCAAGAATGTCTACAGTTTTTTGATTGCAATGGAGTGGCAAAAATAAGGCGAAAAAATCTGTAAAGTTTTTCAAATGATGAATTGTTTACCTAGTTTCTTTGTATAGAGTGGTATCTGCACAGGTAGATTTTGCTTATTAATAGCATTGAGAAGTTAACTCTGCACCAGTCTTTTTGTAGTCTTTTCTCCATTTAATAGATAATTACATGTCTTTCCTTTTAAACTTTGCGTGCTGCTTATTGCCAAGATTTTTTTCCCTCTTAGTTCTACTTATTAGTGCTTTGTATCAGTCATGTGTTGTCAGTTGCTTTCTTGGTGGCAAATTGACATGAATATCAAACTGAAAATGCTAAGTAACAACAGCAATAACTACCTCTCGATGTGCAATGGTGGAGTGGGGGCAGAGGGTGAAAATATTCACAATTATGTCAATAATTAGTGTTTGGGCAAAATGGACACTCAAGTTTTTAATGGTACAGATGTTATCAGGACAGTAATTTACAACGGCGTTATTTAGAACCTGTTTTAAGCTGAATTTTGAGACCTGTAGACTTGAAAAACATAAATGAAGTTTAATTTTTAAATTTTATCAGTTTGATAAGTACATGATTTGAAAAGTCAAATAATTCTATAAGATTTATAAACAACAACAAAAAACAGTATCTGTACTACTCTTCTCTCCAAAAGAAACTACTTTCAATTCTTTTAGACATTTCCTAAGATATTTGCCTTCATAACTGTAAGTGATGTGTATATGCTATTTTAAAAAAAAAAGGTTACAAAAAAATCTAATATCTTGATGACTTGCTGTGGAAGGTAAGGACTTAACTTGCACCAGCCAACTCTCCTTTCCCCCATCTTCTGCCTTCCCACATCCACACAATAATTTTGAGTTTAAGTCCATATTCAAATTTCACATTGCAATCATGTAAATCGTCATAGCTGATCCATGTAATAGAATATGGTTATATTTCCTTATAAAATTTTAAGTTTTCCTTTGGTTAGTAACTTTTATTATGTTTCTTTGTACCACTAATACATTTCCACCTAAATTTCATTTAAAAACAATTCATGGACGAACTAATGGAATGAAAACTTAGTTATCAACATATTTATAGATAAATCAAATGTAGGAAAAATGACCGAAATCTTTCTTTGGTTATATTTAAAACTTATTTAAAAAGATAGGTTAACATTTAGACTATTTCAGGTAATAGTCAACAGTTGATTTTCAGTAAACAATGCCAAAGAATAACTACCAAAATAACTACAATTACATATCTATTTTGTATATTAAAATCTCTGGTATTAGTTTGTGTAACCTAATTTTGTTCATCTCCATTATAAACATTGTACCCTTCTGATTTAATTAACTCAACTTTGTTTGAGTCCTGGAAAAATACATCCTTAATTTTACCAACAAAATTTCTTTTAAAAATCTCTTGAGTAACAATATTTATCTTTCGACCATATTCAAAGCCTCCTAGATAACTAATACCATAATAGTTTAGAGCAACAAATTTTTTGCATGGATCAATATCCTCAGAGAGAATTAGACTGTCATCTAGGTAGGCCTTAATAAGAGTCTGATTTTGAATTATAATTATGTGGTACCATTTATTACAACAGAATGTGCCATTGCTATAAATCATACTTACAGAGATGCTTTCTCCTAAGTTAACTGCTATTTTCAAGGTCTGATTATAGAGACCAATAGCCAGAAAGTCATCATCTTCATTTTGAGCTTTTCCTATCCATACAAGTAAGCCTTCTCTTTCAGTAGTACTGAAATTTAAGGATATGGTAGTGAACTGAAGATTTCTTATTCTGTAATTTGGATCAATGTATTTAATATACGAATTACCCATAAATTTTGCAGTTGAAAATGAAATTTTGTTCTCACAATACCTTCCCACCCAACCCAAAGTACACAAACAAGTGTAAGAGAATGATTGGTCAGGTATACATAGAGATTGATGGAGACAACGGTTATTCAAACAGTACATGGACTGGTCACATGTATTTCCAATCCAGTGTGGCAAACATCTGCAAGTAAAAGTTGTGCCATTTACTATACATTCACCCCCATTTCTGCACACATTGTACCCACAGGCTGTCCCATCACAGTCACCTACATTTGAGCCACCTTTTGCTCCTAGTTCAGTTAATTGTAATTCATGATTATTAATTATAACTTCTCGGACACAGCCTTGAAAACCTACAGGTTCATTTGCAATTGCCATGGGATTTACAAGATTTAAGGATGACACTCCTCCAATATAGAAGTCAGTATTTGTGTCCAGGAAGCTCATTTTAACGTTGTTGGCTTTTTCTGTTACATTTATCCCATCCAGATCCAGGTAGCCATCTGCACCAACTCTTCCTGCTTTAATCACATGCCAACTGCTTCCATTAATAGTTACTTTTTGGAGAGTTTCTAGAATGATTGTTTTGTCACCAAGGTTGTAGCGAAGTTGAACAGAACCATTTACTAAAGAGATACATAAAAAATCACCTGTTGAGAAAGAAAACCAGTTTAATGAGTAACAGTAAAATATTACTCCACTAAAAAAAACTTGCTCTTTGTGGCCACTCGAATAAGTGTTGGTTTTAGAAAAGAAGGTAACAAGTCTTGGTCACAATTATGTTAGAGAATTTCCTTCCCATTTACAGATCAAAATATATGCATATACTTTCATCCACACACTGTATTCTTTTGTTTCCAAATTGGCCACATAAATTTTTCCTAGTTGTAAATATTTCCCACTGAATGAATCTATTGTAGTACTGAGTTAAAGTGAGGTTTTCCTTTAATAATTTTAGTTAAGGGTGAAGGTATAAAAATAAGTAACTTATGTTTTACTTCAAACCACAGATTCTGTTTTTGACAGATTGAGGAGGTAGGCAAGAGAAATAAGAGCAGTTAGTGGTGCTATGAAAACTGCCCTCCCAAGTTTCCACCATGCCCTTGGTATCAAGTTCTGTCTACAAGTATACAGACCCCTAGTTGGAATTTCTGCTTGGGTGTTCTAAAGGTACCTCAAGCTCCAAAGTTCACATCTCAGTTTGTGAACTTCCTCCCATACACCTGGCCTTTTTCAGTCTTCCCAAGCTCAGTGAATCACTCCCTCAACCATCCAGTTCGTCAAACCCCAAATCTAGGTGTGATCCTTGATTCCATCCTTTCTTTGATCCATACGTAATCTATCAAAGAAAGGTCTCTAATCAGATTTATTAGCATTTTGGCTCATTTTTAAACATCTTGATTCTGCCCACTTCTGCCACCGTAGTTAAATTCACTATCATCTCTAGTTTCATCTATTTTCAGAACCTCCCCAGTCTTCCTTTCCAATTGATTTTCTCATCTACACTGTACTAAAATGATCTTTTCAAATGAAAGTGTCATCATTATACTACCCTTAATGGTATTCAATGTCATTGGGATAAGAACTTACAATCTTTAACAGATACAAAGGCTCTGCAGGTTCCCAGCCTCTCCAGCAACACTGCCCTTGTTAGAGTTTCATCCTCTTGTTTCAGAACCTTTGTGCATGTTTTCTTTTTTTTTTGGAACACTCCTCCACCCCATTCCACCTCATCTAGGTAACTCGTACCCATCTTTGGGGTCTCAGATCAAATGCCACTTCCTCAGAGAAGTCTTTCTTAATTCCCCATAGTTGGTCAGGTTTTTTTTTTTTTTTTTCTAGTAGTGCTTTAATAAGCACTAGGTTTCTCTCTACAATATTTACCTCATTCAGTCATGTGTGAACAAATATGACCTAGCATGTGAATGAATTTTCAATGAGGCATTCAAAGGAAAAGTAAATGCAACTACATGCCTAGGAAAAGGATGTAGCCCTTCAGTGTAAGATTGCTTCAAGAGGGTGGTAAAGTGGTTTACATAAATCCTGCAAGAATATTCCCCAAAACAGCATCTTCCCTCCCCACTAACATTTTACAACCACTACAAATTTCTTTCCTTTTCTTATCCAGATAGATTTCTTGAAACGTACCAGTCTTTCCTCTTCCTCCTTCCTCAGTGCCAAGCTGCCTCACCTCTGTCCTACAAATAATGTCCTTTCCTTCTACTCCCCCTTGTGGTCTAGGATGGTCACGAGACCTAGTAGCTCTCTCATTTCCGCCTGAGAAAAGTATATGAAACCATGCAAAGGATGGCTCACTTGCTTTAATCATTTTTCTCAGAGAGAGTTTCTAGTGAATATGCCATTACATATTTGATTAATAGCTGCCTCATTCATTATCTTGTAAGCTTCAAGAGAGTGGGGTCTGTATCTGATTTGGCCTCATGGTTTATTCCAGCACCTAGCACAGTGCTTGGCACATTACTAGGTGCTCAATAACTGTGGAATTAAGCAAAAGTACTTTTGTATAGTTGCAGAGTGAGATGCGTCTCAAATACTAGTTTTAGGCTAAAAGCAAAAAATAAAACATCTTTCCTATAATGATACATAAATATTAAAAAAAATTTTCCTCCCAAAGGAAGAAATTCAGTTTATTCCCATATTTTCTAACATGAACAACACTTTAAATCTAAAGAAAAAGCAGCATTATAAACTTTCGGGATGTGTAAGGAAAAAAATTAAATACAGATAGAATCATTTAAATATTTTATACCATAAGAAAATGGAACGATAAAACATAACTGGTAAGTTTTAAAAACTTATAATGCTCTGAATGTATTTTGTGGTCTGCAAGTGGACACAAGTCAATTCTCACATGATTATGGAAGAAGTTTCTTTTACTAGTGTTATAGTGTCCTTGTAACGAACAGCTACATTCAAATAAAAGGTATCTAAAAAATAACCAGGAAAGCTAAAGCTGTGATTTGTAATATCACTGGTCAAGTTGCCAACTTGAAGAAGGAGCAAGGAGAATAGCTTCTGCCAAGGAGAGCTTATTTTAACACTGCTTTGCTGGTACATTCTTCTCTGAAGAAAAACTGCCAAAAAAATAAAAAATAAAAATAAAGATGGGGGGCATTTCTCTTCCTCTGTGGCCCTGGAAGCTAAAATTGTTTTTGTAGCCGTATGGGCAGCTTTTTGTCATGCAGCCCTTTTATTTTACTTGACTAGAATACGGTGTTGCAGTCATGGATTATGGGTACTGCTTATCATTAGGGTAAATGCATATTAAAAGTCCACCAGTAGTGGACAGACCTTAAAAGAAAGAGCTCATAAATGAAATGAAGATCATAAATGAGTTCACTTTGGCTATTTAATGCCTGTTTAACCATGCCCAGGGCTCTCCCCTCCCCATCCCCCTGTGCTGCCATTGTCTACACCTCCATCAACTGCTGCCCCCACCATGCATCATAGACCAAAGAAACCTCATAGAACCTAACATTGAGAAGAGACTACAGACAAGCTTACTAGGGAAATTTTATATGCTTTTTTTTTTCTCTAGAAAAGAAGAGCAAAGGTAATATTAGCTTATTGTTTTGTTGTTTGAGTATGCTTTAACTTCACATTGTAGACAACTAGGCTTTTTTAATACACATTTGGGAGAATTATGACAATATTAAGATGAATTCAGCTATCTGACTAATTTGTGCTTAACATTGATAATTTTTGTGTCAAAAACTCATTTTAAGGTATTAAATATTTAGCTGAAACAAGTAAACTGGTGCTGAAGTCTCATCTCTTTAAAATCTCTTCCAAAGTCAGATATCTAAAATCAACTAGGATAATTTTCAAATTATTGTTTTGGTTTAAATTTTGCACTATTTGAGATTATTCAAATTATTTACCTCTAAAGGGACACAGAAATCTTAATTGAGAATTTGGTTTTGCACATATGAAAACCTAATTGGCTGCTGAAAATCTAAGTTTATGATTTTTGATACTGCGTATTAAGTTTGGGCATTTTTTACTAATAGTTCCTCTTAGCAGAAAATCAACTAGAAAACTTGGTAATGTTTACGTAAGATGTAGCTCTTCAAGATGCTACAGAGTACGGGACAGTCACCTGTATTTTATGCAAACTTAAATGAAACATACTTCACCACTTGATTATACCTCTTGATTGCTAATAAATAAGTATATGCCTTTCATCTGATAATTACCCTTAGGTTAATCTATGAATGCAGAACTTAGATTTTTAATATTTTAAAGTTTTCGTAATTTCCTTACATAAAGGTTACGTTCAGCACCAATCGTGACATGAAACTAATCTATTTTTAGCTCTCTTTGTGAATAGTGTCTAATGGCAGAAAAAAAGATGAAAATCTTGACTTTCATCAACTGAAATACAGTGCTATTTAATAACAGATGTAAAAAAAATGTGTTTTTGCCTCCTATGTGTGTTAACTTGTATGAGCTTTTAATTTTTATATATAAACACAAACTTATCCAGTGTACTGATTCTAAAACTATAGTACAACATTCTTGGCCTGTCACAGTCCTGTGTATCCCTAAATTTTCTGCTCTTAGCATACAAAAGTTAACCTTGAGTTTTTTGTTTTTTGTTTTTAATGAGCAATATAACTAAAGCTGATTACTTTTAATGTCTCTTGGTTTGTAAATAGAAATCTTCTGTTTGTACATGATTCTCCTATTTAGCATTTCCACAGAGAGATTTAAATTAATCATAAATTTAAAACCAAATATCAACTCTCAGAAAAACATATCTCTTCTAAGTATGTTTTGTACTCAACCATGTTACCTTCTTTCATTGAAGTTATCGTCTTTTCTCCTTGAAATATTTCACCAGTGCATTGAGATGGAACCACTGTGTCTAATTTTCCGAACTAACAGCATATTAGAACACTTTTAAAAGAACTCCTTAGATTAGATTGTGAAAGTCAGGGCACATTTGTTTTTTTTTTACTATGAGAAACAAAATAAACCAATTTAACTATTTCTCAATATTCATTTTCTGAGAAACAAGATGAAAGAAAAGCCTAAATATAAAATTTTAAAAATATTTTGCTGTAGAAATGTAACTACATGCAAATGTCTTTGTCAAAGTTCTGGAGAAAGATATTATGAAAATGGAAATCAAGAGTAATACTCATATCAATTTTTAAAATGAGCATAGTACTAGGATATTTTTATTCTATATCGTTTTATAATTATGCAACTTTTAGAGTTGAAATTTTTAAATTAATTTTATAAACATATTTAAGGATGCAGATCCTAGGTTTTTGCCATTAGAAGACAGAACAACTTAAAAAATTTTGGAGCTGTAAATACGGATGAATTTACTGGAAATATATCAGGCATGTCTTCTTTATCTTATATATGCATATTTTGTCCCTTTTAACATAGAACTAACATAGCTTCAAACTCTTTTTTTTCGTGTGTGTGGCTTCAACCTTTTTTTTTTTGATGAGATTGTTATAAAGTTGAGCATATGTTATATTTGAATTTCGCTAAATTTAATTCCAAAAAAGTTATTAATATTAACATTTATATTTAGGGACTCAATTCATAAACAAATACTTGCAGTGATGATAGAACATAAAAGTATCAAGTGTTTATATGTTTATAGGCTAGGTGATTTAAAAAAATAAGAATACTTCCTCACCTAGTAATAGGCTATCAAGAATTCATTAGGATTTCTTTTCCCCTGCAAACAAAGATTCTGCCAACTTTACCTGACTGTGCTTTTAAGTGTTGTGCAACATAAAATAGGATGCCGTCTGCAGAAAGAGGCCGAAACTGCAATTGAATATGTGTCTTTTTTCGAATACGAAAGGAAGCAAAGGACATCCAGGATAATTCATGGCTTCTGAAAGATGGATCACTTAGAGATAAAGCTAAAAAAACAAAACAAAAACAAAACCTAAGTTAAAAAAAAAAAATAACAGTATTACTCGTAAATGCAGTATACTTACAATTTTGTCATTTAAGCACTTACCTTATCTTCCAAGAGTTGCTCCTAGCTGAATGAATATACATTGATTCTTGGTAACTCTATTCTAATCCCTCTAACAGTAAGCCAGTTATTAAAAAGCCTTCTATTACTTCTGGTAACTATGATCTTTTTGGCTGGCACTGTGTGACACAAATCCTCTGCTCTAAGTTACATTATAGAGAGGCATCAGATGCATCGATTCTGAGAATGTTTTATTCTTATATGAAGAATATGAACTTCCAGGGAATGTCTTAGATTAATAATGCTTTCAAAAAGATGGTTCAAATAGTGGAAGACAGAAGGCATCAATATATAAATTATTCAGTTTCTATATTTCTGATTATAATATAGAGTGTAATCAGGTCAATATACATTTTAAGTGATTATATAAACAGAAATAAATGTCAGTTTACCTGACAATAATTTAGGTCCATATCTCTTCAGAAACTGCTAACTCTTGGGTTTCACTTCATGTTAAGAGAAGATTCATTTCAATATGAATTGAAGTAGAATCGTTATATTGACTTATAGTTCATCAGCTGTTAATTACTTGCTTCTTTGTATAATTGACTAGATGGGAATTATGAGAGGAAGAAGGAAAGTATCCAACATTTGGCAGTTTTCATCTCTTTATGAAATCTATATTCCTTTTTTCCTCATTTTATAATATGACAGTGCTTAAGAGTGTGCCGGTTCACCACATGCCTTGAGCAATTAATCTAGATATTTCACTTTTTCTCCCTTTGGACCAGGCCTATACTAACTGTGGTCTTTCACTTTTAGATTGTTAGGAAGCTAGTGGGTGTTTGTCCAAGAGGTATTGGCATTTGTTGATTTTTAAGCAACTACATCATTCATTCTGACTTACTGCAATTCAGAATGGTAGAGGTCAGAATCATGTGATGTGGTCGCCAAGAATGCAAAGTCCTGTACTTCACTCCTAGAGGATTTGATTTATTAAAGCTGAGATGGGATCTAGGAAATATATTTTTAATAAACACCCAGGTGTTTCTGACGTGTGTTATTTAGACCATATTTTCGTAAAACCTATTAGAATTTATTTTGAGAGTAGAAGGATGATTTAAAAAGTGGGTGTTCTTTTGAAATTGTTTTTGTTAAGAATTACCAAAGTCGTACATATTCATTACAAGATATTTAAACAATATAGAAGTGTAAAGTAAACAGATGAAATTTTATCATTCTTTCTCCTCTCTTCATTCTCAGGAACCACTGTTAACTTTTTTTTTTTTTAAACCTAGAAGCACCTGGTCTTCCTAGGTGGTCTCCCAACCACGTACTAACCAGGCCTGATCCTGCTTAGCTTTCGAGATCAGATGAGATTGGGCACGTTGAGGGTGGCATGGCCATAGACTGTTAACAGTTTTTTGACTATGTAGTAAGACTTCAGTTTTCAGTGCACATACAATTAATGTGTGTATCTAGTAGTACCTGATTTGCTTCACATAAATGAAACCATATTACATATAAACTATGCATAACCTAGATTTTTCACTCAATAATTTATCTTCATGAAATTTTGATGTTAGCACATATTTGCCTGTTTTAGTGCATATCTATCCCGTTGATACCCTTTATTGCTGAATTATGATGACTTTGTACATTAAAGTTTTACAGCTTGAGTACTGAAAGTTCTGATGCCTTTTAGATGTGAGTAGATCTGCCTGTGGAGACAGGTAGAAGCTATAAGAACTCTGATTCAGTAAGTCATAGCTATCATCACGAAATTAGCTGCAGAACATTTCCACTATTGTTCATTTTGAGGTAGAATTTGGGAAAAGTCCAGGTTTTCCAGTGACTCATACAGTCATTTGACTGTGAATCATCTTTAGGAAACTTTACTAATCAATGTAGATTAAGTAAGAAGAAAACACCAACATCTCTCTTCTTGGACAAGTGATCTACTGGGCTCTGGCCAACAGCCTCTAGGGTGGTCACTGTGGGAGAGCAGTTTCAGAAATGATGGCTTTCTCAGAGGAATAATAGCTTATAATTCAGGAGACTTCCAAATTACATAAGCTGCACTCATAACCACCGCTTTTATAACCTGATTTACTATAAACAGGACCCCCAGAGAAGTTACTAATATTTATATTTACCACTGTTTAACAACTGTGGCATTGAGTGGAATTAGGCCAGTATGATCTGATGAAAAAGAAAGCAGTATGGGCTGACTGGTGAAGTGGACACACTTGGACTGCAGTGATCCACCATCTGATTTAGGGAATCCATAGATTTGTGAAACAAGCAATATTTTTGAGTAAAGATATTATATCTCTTCAAAACTCTTAAAATAGGTGATACGGGACATTAGAGGAAGACGTTTTTAGCATGAGTGAAGATTGCTTCAAGAAGAGCACAGGTTGGCATATTATCAAAGATCAAGAGAAAAATGGAAGGACGTGATGGTTTATTGAAAATGCTGGACTTGGTAGGAGGGACTTAGGAAGTAGCTAGATTTTTATCCTCTATGATTGCGATTTACACATACTCTGGGCTCTTTTATTCTCATTCCTAATGATATCTTGGGCAAATTCCTTAGCTCTTTGATCATTTTCAGGTATCAGTGAAATATCAGCATTTTCAGGTATTAAGAAATCCCATTTAATCTGAACCAAAACCCTAATCTCTTGCCTAATTCCAAGCTTTTATTCTTTCTCCATAGCTCAGATCTGACCCAAATTTGGAAAATGGAGTGGGAGGAGAGGTATGTTTTTTGTTAAGTACTAGTCCTTGTTCTCCTCCTTTACCTTGCTGCTGTACTTTGCTGTTTTTAGCTATTCCAAGGTGACATTGGGGATCAGTGACACGAAGACCACAGAAAAGTCTTTCTTGTCTGCTGCTATTTGTAGTCTCTCTCAGCTGTCTAATGTCCTTTGTCAAGGCAGACAGTCTTTTGGATCTTTCACACTCTTTCAGTTCTCCACTGATACCTCTGTCTTGCAATTCCTAACAAGGCTGATGCATCTTGTCAGACTTTTCTAGATTCTGTTCAGTTTCTGCCCTTGTGAGATGCTTCCAGCTTCTTTCTATTTGAGACAGCTCACCTTTTTGGTAAGGTTCGTTCAAGGTGACTCATGCCTGCTTCTTAGTTATGCCGGCTTTTTCCCTGTCTTCATTGGAAGGGCACCTTTGTTCTCCAGCTGCCCTGCCTCTAGCCCTGCCACTAGAGAAAGGTCCAGCTAACCTTCTTCTTTAGGCTATGTGGAGTTAGGGGGTCAGTCACTGGTGTTAAACCTGCCTTCTCTCCAGGGACATGGATCTCATTTTCCCAAGATCTCTTTTTACTCCCTTGATCTACTCTGGTTCCACAGTCAGTGTCAGCTTAGCAGAAACTGACAACTCAGGGAGAAAAATGCTGGTTTTCCTTCTGATAAAGGCCCCTATTTTCTTCCTTCCTTTTATTCTTCCTTTCTTTTCTTTCTTTTCTTTCTCTCCCTTCCTTTCCTTCCTTCCTTCCTTCCTTCCTTCCTTCCTTCCTTCCTTCCTTCCTTCCTTCCTTCCTTCC
>NW_006494614.1:27715122-27728122 GCF_000325575.1 Pteropus alecto | reverse complement strand
TCCCTCCCTCTCTCTCTCTCTCTCTCTCTCTCTCTCTCTCTCTTTCTCTCTCTCTCATAGTCTGGGAGTGAATGATGGGCTAGGAGTGTCAGATCGTGACACATTCGATATGGATTATTTATCACCTCTTTTCGGTCAGCATAATGCCCTTGAAATCCTTCTGAATTGCTGCATGTATCAATAGCTTGCACCTTTTTTATTTCTGATTAGTATTCCATGGTATGGATATATCAGTTTGTTTGATCATTCATCCATTGAAGGACATTTGGATTGTTTCTAATTTGAGGCTATTACAATAAAGCCAGTATAAACATTTACGTACATATTTTTGTGTGGATATAAGTTTTCATTTCTTTTGTATAAATATCCAGGAGTGTGATTTCTGGTTGTATGGTTAGTATATGTTTAGTTTTATTAGAAACTGTTAGATTATTTTCTAGAGTGGCTGACCATTTTACATTCTCACGAGGAATGTGTGAGAGATTTAGCCACACAGCATTTGGTATTGTCACTGTATTTTTTAATTTTAGTTTCTTTCAGTAGGTGTATAGTTATACTTCATTATCCATAAACTCTTATAAACATGTGAATATAAATGACAACTATTGTTCTCAGCTTTGAGGTCTGAGCTGAAACTCTTAGAAAACAGTCAATGTAATATCTCATTGCATAGTGATTCAAATAACCTCTGAGTTAATACAGGCTAAGATTTTTTCCAGGATGCTAGTTAGAAGTCAAATATAGTTTTGCAGAAGTATTAGCTTGAATCTAATATCTGTTTTCTGATGGCTTTCATGTCTATTGGGTGTATCTGGTGAAATGCAGTGTCTGCCAGAAATCTATCTGTAAAAGAGACTGAGAAGTTTCCTAGATTATGTATCTCAAAGAAAAAGTCAGGCAGACAAGTTTGCCTAGTAACCAAGCCTCCAAGTTGTCAGATGTGAAAGCAGGGCAGATCTTGTGGGCTGTACAATATTTGCCAATTGGATTGGTCTGCTAGTTGTATGCCCATATATACCCACATTCATCACAGGAAAACAGAGGCAGCTGCAATTAAAAATGCTAGAGGAGTCGTTTTTTACTAAAGGTTCTGGAAGACACTGAGGTTCAGTGAAGGATACCGATTGAATACTCTTGAAACCAAGCACAATATAAAAAGGAAGAGATGTCTACATAGTCCTGCAAAAAATCCACAGTTGAACTCTAGCACCTTGATGTCACCAGGAGTGATGGGTGAGGTCCTCAGCAGGATGATTGTCTGAAACTGTTGGAAACCACTAGGCTAGAGTTTGAGGCAGCAGTAGTGTGTGTGTGTTTGGTGGTAGTGAGGGTGGGAGCGGTGTGTGCTGGTATGAACAGATGTTTCAGGTATTAGGAGGCAGCATCCTTTGTCAACACATCATCGTTTTCTCATTTTTTATTTTGAAAGAGGTAACGTGCTCTCAAGTAGCACACAGCAAAATGTGAAATATGAAAATACCTTGGTTATAAACATATTTTGGCAGCTTCTATTTTTTTATTATATTTTTTCTTATATGTGTACTCTATATTTTGTTTAGATTCAAACATACTTTAACTTTTAATTTGTCAATTGAACTGTTTTTGAGTTACCATGGTACTGGGCATACATTATCTTTTTTTTTTTTTTAATGCCATGTGCAGTTTTGATAAGGAAAAAGAATCATCGTCTCTACTTTTATCTTGCTGTTCTACTGGGAGTGAGGGATGAGTAGGTTACAGGCTGGCATGCTAAATGTACTATTATTGGTGTTCCTACTCTACCCTCAACAACACCAATCAGGCTCCAGCAGTATTGACTTCTCAAGTCTGGGCACCCAATTGATTATGTTCCCATTTGCAGTGCCCTCAACACAGCATGCTTAACATTCTTCTACTGTTTTTAGTGCTTTCTTCTCATACCTGTCAGAAGGGTTTCTTTAAGATCAATCTAATAGTTGTCTTTAGTTTCCAGTGGTATGATAGACTATATAACATAGTTAACCCCATCCCCGTCATGAAATCAACTAGAAGTGTTGGATACATTATTTTAAAACATCTTTTTAATTAAATTGATGCTCTGGCAAGAAAGAAAAATATTCAGAGACAACATGAAAAAAAGGTGAAAAAAGAAAATAGAAGCTAAATAAATAAGTATAATGATAAAGACAAATTTTGCCTTGAGGGTATTTGCCAGACCTGCTAAACTCAAGCTTCAGCGTTCAACTCTTCAAGGAGCAAATAAATTATATTATAAATTAAATAGGGGCTTAACTACAGATTCTGAGTTATTAAAAAGTAATCAGAGATACTAATGAATAACTTTATGGCAATAAATTTGAATATTTAGGAGAAATTATTGAAATCCCAGAGAAATATAGCTTATTAAAATTGAATTAAGAAGAAATAAAAAACATGAATGCATCTATAAGAATTAAAGCAATTCAATCAGTAATTAAATTTATCCCACTAGAACACACCTGGCCAAGATGATTATATCAGCAAGTTCTACCTATTTTTTAACAAATAATTCTTATATCAAATCTTCCACATCTATAAAAAAAAATCACGCTGGGAATTATGAATAAGCAAAGATATCAGAATTTCTTTCAATAGCACAGAGAAGATTACAAAAACACCTTGACACTAGGAATAGTTGGTTTGATGAGTATCTGATGGGACAAAAAAAAAAATCAAGTAAAATTTGTCAAGATTTACAAACTTGTCCAGTTTGATTTCATAATCTTCCAAGTGTACATATGAAAACATTGGCATAAGCAGTACTAATACCTACCAAAATTAAGTCCATAGTCCAATTTCCAACTGGACACTAAAATATTTCCAAACTCTGTCCCTAATCGACGTTTTTACTTTGATTCTTAGTTGTTTATTCACGTGTACATATGCCTGCCAAATTAGAAAACTGATAAATATTCTTTCCTACCTCTGATTCTACTTTCCTTCAAGGCACAGCTCGAGTGCTGAGTCTTTAATGAAGATTCCTGTAGCACTTAACATGTTCCTCCCGAGTGTCACTTGTTTTGCTCTGCTTTGTGTTACTGTCCTTTGAGAACCTACCCTTGCTCTGCTAGCTACCTACAATGACCCACTGCCGCCTAACACGTCTGATCCTCCATTTCCTCACTCATGAAATAGAGGTGATAATAGAATCTACCTCAGTGTTCTTAGGATTAAGTGAGATGACACAGGGCTTTGTAAACTCTTTTTTGCTATAAAATGTGAGTTATTATCACTTTCTGTAACTCTGTTTCTTCCCTTGCCTCCCAGCCACCTGCCACTAAGTCATGCTGCCCTGGCCCTCTCACCTACCACAGCCTGCATGTTGGAGGCTAAGTTCCTCTCCCATGCCCACATGCTGACATATTTTCCTGCAGACTAGAAGGAAAGCACCTTCTCTGATTTCGTTGCTGAAAATATGCTCAGTAAGACACAGCATGAGGTTATGTGGAAAGACATGTTTCCTGTTTGGAAGTAAAAGTGTAGTAAGAGTAACATGGAATGATTGCAGCTTCAGAATCGAGAGCCAGGGCCATCATGGCAGCTGTTTTGACTGATTTATAAATCTAACAGTTTATCCCCTGGAACAATGGCTGCAAATAAAGCTGTTAAGATTTCTTCATTGAGAAGATGTATTGGTCTTTATTTAAAATTGTGGTAGTGATGGCGATACCTCCATTCTGTAATCCAAGAGGAAGCTACATCAAAGAGTATCTTTAGTCAACTTCAAAATTGCAGAATATGGTCACTTTGATGCTCTTAAAATTTATGTTGCTGAAATTTCAAAATGTGGGACTGCACTTGAATGGAAATCTAATATAGGACATTATACGCTAATTGATCGTAATTTAGTGCATTGTCTTCAGGGACTCTGTACCCCTGCTCCAATTTACTGTGTCCCTTTAAGTGTTTCTGTATGGTTGGTCATCAGATCATCTCTGTGGGTCTCTCTTTGATGGTCATGATCCTTCAAAGCTTATATTAAGGATCCCATAGTTGAAACTCAGAAAATTCAAAAGACAGAGTCCCCATGAAGAGATCATTAAACATTTCAGGATATATAGTCTTGGTTTTTACTTATTTTTTTAACCATCCAGGTTAAAAAGTTTAAGAGGTATTTAAAATATTAAAAAGACCTTTTAACTATTCCCATTGTAAGATATTCTTGTCTGATATTCTCCTGATCTTTGTTATTGACATAGGGGAGTATGGAAGTCAATAAGTCTGCTCATATAACATTTCAATTTTGCTCTCCTTTTCAGCACATGATAGGATTACACTTTCCTGTCCCTTTTGAGATTAGATGTGCTCTTGTGATTTGCTCTGGCCAGTGAAATGTGAACAGAAGTGACATGTATCACTTCTGGGCCAGAACCAGGGTATGATTTGCTGCCTTACCTTTTCTTAGACTGTGATGGTAGAAGCATCAGTCAAAAACGATCCTCCATCCATCTGAGTCCCTGAGTAACTAGTCTGAGAAAAGCCTCCTCGATGACACACAGTGTGAGCAAAAAATAAATTTTTGTTTGTTAAGCTACTGAAATTTGAGGATTGTTTCTTATTGCATCATAACCTAGCCCAATATGGTTAATACAAAGAGTTTATAAAGATCAGCAGAAAAAAAAGAATAGTCCTAATGTTCATTGTAATGCATGCAATCTTTTTTGTTTTAATCACATTTGTTCATGTTTAGATCAAGTTATGTTTACAAAATGTATCTTTAGGAGTGTCTTTCTCAGAGTGGTAGTTCTAATTTCTTATTATTAGAGGAAGAATTCCTTAAAGTGACACCGATGATTTTCCAAATTGCATAGTGATGCATAGAAGTTTCATATATCAAATGTTTCTTGAAATAAGCAAACCATTGGTTGAGCTTGAAATTCTTTCAATTTGAGAGGATTCTTTAATATAGTTGGGGTTGGCCTCTCAGAGATATATTAGCATCCAATAATAAGAGAAAAGGCAGTGTTTGTAAATTTGGTTAATGCTTATGCCAGTTAGTTATGTCATATGTCAACCTGGGGCCTCGTGAATTAAAAGAGACCTTTTTTTGCAAGAATAAATAAGAACGTTATCAACAAAATTTTATATTTGAAAGTACAAACTGTCATGTTATAATTAAATGGAACAATCTCTGATAACCTAAAACACAGCATGACTAATACATTTAGTGTCAATATTCTGAAGACAAACTACCATATTCTTGTTTACTATAAATGGATAAGAACATTGAAACAAGAAACCCATGAGATATATGGTAGCATCAGCTATGATGAAATTTCTTCAATTCTGTATCTTGTTTTCCTTCCTCTGGGAGAAAAAGTCTTAATATTCTTCAAGGATTATTCACAGACAATATGAGAGCATAAATATCTTTATTAACAAGATATTAAACCAACCTAAGAATAGAATTATCAGTTTAATCAAGTTATTGAACACATTCATTTTAAAATTATATTTTACACACTTGGAAATTATTTCAAATTTATAGAAAATTGAAAAAATAAAAATAGTACAAAGAGTACCCAGATTCACCTTTTGTTACCATTCTACCCCTTTATCTAGCTTTATCTAGTTCTATCTAGCTATCTATCTGATATTTTTTCTCAGCCATTTGAGGGTGAGTTTCATACTTCATGCTTCTTTATACCTAACAATTTAGAGATATCCTCTTATATAACCTCAGTACTGTTGTCATCTTTAATAAATTCAACATTAATACTATACCTTTGTCTAATCTAACATTAAACATCCAACTTTTCAGTTGATCCAATACTATCCTTTATTATATTTTCTGCTAGAGTAAGAAACCTCATCTAAATTCAGATGGTGCATTGAGTTGTCATGTCTCTCTCTCTTTCTCTCTCTCTCTTCAGTCATGTCTCTTTATTGTCTTTTAACTTAGGACATTTCCACAGCCGTTCATTGTCTTTTATGACATTGATATTTTTGAAGGATATTTTCCTCCCTCTGCTTTTAGAAAAGAATGTTCATCATTTCAGATTTGACTGATATTTCCTTATAATTAGATTCAAGTTATACAATCTTGACTGAAATACTACATAGGCAATGATGTGTTCTTCTTAGGGTATCACATATGGAGGCACATGATATCCATTTGTCCCTCATTGGCGAAGTTAATTTTGGTCACGGTGTTGACTGATTTTTTTCCATTGTATAATATTCCATTATATAATTATGGCTTTTTTTCCTCTTATAATTCATATGAAATATGTGGGAAGATACTATAAGACAATGAATATCTATTATTCATCAAAATTACCACTTAGATTTAATATCCATTGATGATTCCAGCTGGAATAAGTTTTTACTTCCATGCAAAATGATAATTTTCTAGCTCTATCAGTTCTTCTACAATTATGGCCTGGATAATATAGCTTCTCAACTGGTCTCTAGGGTGCTCATAAATGAATGGTGGTTCATAAGTTGTTAACTTAGTATCTCTGTGGGGGAAAGAGAGCCTACAGTTTCCTGATTTGCCATCTTGCTGACCCACATCTTTGCTTTTAAAGCAAACATTTTTTTTTTTAAACCTAAAGTTCTGCAAGATGCCTCTCATGCATTAAAAATTTCATCACTTCCCTATACTGGATGCAGAAAATGCTTATTTCATCACATTTCTTTAATCATTTTAAATCGAACAAGTCCTATTGAAGGTCATTTGCTACCACATGTCCCTGTTCTGAGTGATGGATATTAAGTTTTCTACAATAGATTAATTCTCAGAGCATTGTTTTTCTGATGGACTCAAACCATTGTCTATTCAATAAATAAATAGCTCTCAATATTCACGTAGGGTTAAACTGATAATCCTCACAATGCATTCTGCTCTGCTCTTAACAAATTACAGATTTACAGTTCCCCATTTACACTCTCCATTTTATTATGTTTAATGCAAAAGATTTTGACTTTAGCCACAGCTTTTCTATTGCACCACAACTCTGTTCTATTCAGTTAGAAAAGAAAAAGAGATAAAAATAATTCAAAACTTTTCGCACCGTTTATTAATCTATTATGTGCCTTAAGGTCTATGGATAAGTACATAGGATTTCACTGCGGCTTTCTGGCTTGTAAATATTTCTTTAAAGGCTTTATCGCAATAAAAATTTACTGAATAGGAAATAACTTCTTTTTCCATCCTTAGCTATGTGAAGTCTTAAGACGTTACCTCTTCAAGTTAAGCAGTTTGACAAATTTTAGATTAATTAAGTACACACCTTGTTATTGTAGCAAAAATGGAAGCTAAATATCTTTTTTCTTTGCTAGATTATTATCAGAGTCTGCTGGAGTGGTGTGAATAAGTAATTGAACCTGTTGGCTAATTGCTAACAGAAGGAACGGTTAAGTATCAATTATTGAAAAAATAAAAATCATCCCTTTAGGCACACTTTGTTTTTTTAGCACCCAGATGGATATTGCTAAACAACTCTCTTTAATTGTTAAACTCATTTAATTATTTGGGTGGCTATTTTGTTCTAAACGATCTTTGGAGACAAATCAAGATGGCATGTTGCTTAAATTTAAGTATTCTATAAAATCACATGATTGTTTTATGATAATTAGAGACATCTGGTGATTCTTGCTTTCAAAAACTTCTAAGATGAAGTGTTCTACTCCATGTTTTTTGGAGCAGAATTTGGGAGTTTGAGCAAATGCCAAGTTAAACTATTTAATTTGTATAAAAAAAACATCGACTTTGCCACCTATAAATCTGAAAAGTAAAGCGTGCAATAATTTTTTCAATCAATAATCAGGATACTTGGACTTTTATAGTGATCTTAATTTTTAATTTTTGCTTGCTTTGATTATCAAAAACTTGACTGACAACAATTAATATCCAAGAATAATGAACCAACAAAAATGTTAAATAATTTCTCAAGACAGCTATTACGCCCAGTGACGTGCCAGATCATTAGAAACCACTTTTTTCATTTAGCTTGATGTCATTGTCTTTATAGAACTATGACTTAACTTATGCCTTTAGCCTTCATTGTGTGTCAGACACACAAATGAAATGTGTCTCTTCATTTCTAGAAAATTGTTATCAAACAGCATATATTATGCTGTTTAATTGCATTTAAAAAAAATTTTGGAGCTTGTGGAAAACTTATTAGAGTCCAGTGCCAGGACAGTTATCTGTCCTTAATGTGATAAACTGGTATGCTTTTTTAACAATAGGCGGTAATTGAGCAGCAACCCGTAGTATTTTATCTTTTACTTCAACTTCTAAGCATGCCATGTTTTAGACTAGCCTTGTTTTGCCTTGCTTGTCCTTCTCTTCTGGTCCTTTCCGATCCCTTTTCTTATCTTCCCTTTTCTCTTTTTCTTTTCTTTCTTTGGGAGGTGGGCATATTTTATCTTTCTACCACCGTCTTGGCTACTTTTCAAATATATGTATCTTTTACTGTGAGCTCTCATTGATGCTATTTGGAAGCATCATTAATAATAAAGTCAAGTAACTTGTGTAGGGAGATCGATAGCTGTTTCAGGAGTCTCAAAGGCTTATTTACAGAAGCTCTGGGAGACTGCGCTTATTATGTGCATATGTCATCCAGATCGTAAGCCTTGAGTAATCATCCTCTACTTCACAAGTGTTATCTGAGCACCTTCTATGGGAGAGGCACACTTTCCAGCTCAGTAAGCAAGTCCTGATAATGTTTTAATCCAGCGTGCCGTATATTGGTTCCTTATCTCCTATTCTCAGAGGTATTTTAATATTTGGAACTTACCTGGCATAAATTTCTTTTTTAGATGAAGAGGTTAATTCACATTTGTAGTGTACTCTTTCATTCTTCCCCAGGTTTTGCTCAAGTGGTTCTCACTCTTAGGTAAGCTACCTCGCCATTGCATATGAGTCTATTCAAATTTTACCCATTCTTTAATACCTAATTTGATTTCATTGCTTTCTAATGACTATTCAGGTCCAACTATCCAGAAGTAATGCATGTATTGTATCATTTGTCTAATAGTTAAAGCATTCAATACCCTGGGATATTGCTTCCTCTTTTACCTCAACTATTATTTAAGTTACATAATTTTATTTAATTTTTACAGACTTTTTCCTAGTCTCTTAAATTGCCAGCTCTCTGACAGTGCTTTGGATCTCCCCATATTGCCTAAGTAGTTTTTCAATAAATACTTATTAAAAAATGTAATAATCTGCTATACTTCTATGGAGAATAAGTATTTAAAAAAAAAATTCTTATTTGGTCATTTTGAAAAGTTTGTTTACTACATTGTTCATAAGTTTGAAATTTTTTATACCTTTTATATAATAAAATTTGTCTTTTTATAATAGGACACTTAAATATTTTGACTTAAGAATCTATTTAAAACTAACTCATATTTTAAAACAAAAATAATTTAAATATCTGTGTGGACATGGCCTACATTTAACATGAATGTAATCTAACACTTTTTTCTTTCCTCTGTAGGAAGGGCTCATATTTATAGAGTACTTGTTTAGGGCTGGGTACTGGGCTGGCCTCTTTATTTCACTGACTCCTCATTATAACCTTTATGAGGATGTTCTAGGAGACAGAGAATTCTGCCTCTCAGACCAGAGGGCTTTCATGACCAGTATCTTGTGATATTTCTTGATTACTAGAAGAGCACGGAACAGGAAGGTTTGCTTTTTTATTTTTCTTAAGATAAATTATACAGATGTTAACAACAACAACAAAAAAGGAAATGAAATAACAAGATTTTTGCAGTCTTTGTATCTTTCACTATGGTCATGAGAATTTTAGTTTGCTTGTCACTTAGTAATATTTCTATTGGAAACTAGAGGGAGCTTATCTCTCAGTTCTCGAAATTAGAAAATAAAGTTTGTGGTTGGATCTCATCACCATTAATCATCTCAGATTAAAAGAAGGTGGGAAAGAGGCAACCAAGTCATGTACATAGAAAGTAATTGTAAGCAAACTTTTTTTTTTCCTTTTTTTGGTCTGCCTTCTTAAGATGAGGAACAGGGTATTTACAGCTCACCGTGTAAAACATTTCAAGGGAAGAAACTTTAGCAGTAGAGGGCTGAAAATCCAATCTGAGTTTTTGTTTATTACTTAATGTTACCTTGAATAGAAAATAAAAAAGATTTTGTTGAAGAACATAGATGTTCTCTCATAGATGTCTTTAGAGTTTTTAGTTTCTCATTCACAACCTTATAAAAAGTAGTAATCATTAATCTAGGACTTGGCAAGGAGAATGGACTGTCCCTAGACTTTGGCCAAAAATTTACCTAAAACACATCTTTACACATCCCTTTTTCAAATGTGAGAAGCCTGATATTTAGGAAAGTATACTTGCCGAAAGTCCAAGGTTAGGAAATGGCAATTTTGTCTTTCTTTCTACCAAGATTTACCTTCGACATCTATTCCTTTATTCAAAAAGCTTAACGTTCATATGAACCTTAGCATTATTATATATAATTCACTTTCTCAGTGAGTTGCACTTATGATTTACTGTTGTATTGGAAGCACAGAAAGAAGACTAAAGAATTAAAATACGTGTTCCTAGGAATCATGGCTAATGCCTTTTTAATTTTTACTTTTTGTAGAGATAGAGGATCTGGTGCACATGTAACCCCATCCTTATTAATTATTTTGACGGAATTGAAATTGGGGAAATAAAGACTGAAGTTCTTTTATGAATAAAGCTTGTGCATTACCTATGTATTTGCACAAGGCTGAATGCACTTGAAAATGAGCATCAGAGCACAGGCACAGTTATGATTCCGAATTGCCATCCATACCGCTATGGATTCATTTCTCTGCTGTTAGAAAAATGGAAGATTTGGCAGGAGAGCATCCCATGTGTCAAGAAGGCTTGAAGAATTGAACTGCTCCATTAACTTGAATTAATTTCAATGAAAACTAAGGCTAGGTGAACCATAAAGTACCCTGGCATCAAGAGACTGTCTAAGTGGCTTGAACATTTGCATGTTCCATTCAAAATTCCAGCATGTGCGTGGGTTTCTTTACCCTAGGGAATAAGAAATGAGTGGAAGAAAAATTGCACTATGGATAGAAAGAATGTAAAAAAAAAAGGAAACATTTTCAGTATTTGCTAGGCTAAATATTAAAAACACACATATTATGAAATTTCATTTGGCTAAATGTCAACAATACACAATAGTTAGAATTTATTAGTATAAAACCGTTCCAAGAAAAAAGCAATTTACCAATAATGTGGAGGAAAATAAATTGAGATGAGAGATTTTATGATTCAGGAAACATGTGTATAGTTGTAAGTCATAGATTCTAATGGGAAAGAGAGCTATAGCGTAGAAGAAAAGAGCAAATGAGCAAGATTTGAGTGTATGAGAAAAGAAACTGGACATGTCGTCTATCTCACAAAATAACTGTAAAGCAGAATTCTTCTTGAACAGACTATTTTAATGACTAAGCTGGATTGTAAAATATTCTACCCTAGTTTAACCTGTTGTGATTTTTCTTTTAAATTAAGATTAATAGTCCTTGTGAAATATCCAACCCAGATGCTGTTGTTTGCTGACAATCCTCGTTCAACTTCAGTTTAATTTTTAAAGCTAGTTTAGGGCCCTTTAGTGTTTGAAAAACACATGTCTTAGCTAGTTAATGAGACAGACAATGTGAATATTGTGGACTCCCATATCTCTAGAACTAGGGTCAGATATTCTGAATCACTTTTGGTGGCTGTGACCTTTAAAGTCATTGGATTCAAGTGGTATTGATATTTTACTTACCACAGCACCATACCTCAGTGGAATTCCAAAGGAGTTTGGGGTCAGGCCCTAATAAAAAGAAAATCTGCCAACCAGGAATTCTCTTTCTCTTGTTTTTAAATGGATTTTTTTTTTTTTTAATAGGTGAATGTTTTTAAGAACTGAAAGATCACTTTTTCTCGCTAGCCAGACATCCTAAGAGTAAGAGATAGATGAAATAAAATTTCATTCACTACTTAAATTATAATGCTGGGACAGAAAACTTCCCCCAGCCACCGTCTTCTTAGACATATACACACACTTTAAATACTTAAGACAATTTAAAATACTGGGATGAGGACATTTTATTAACAAATTTCACACACCATAGACTGTACAAGTTTCTGCTATTTCATGTGACTGCTAGTTTTGATATTTTGATTATGAAATATAACCAATACAGTGTATTGGGAAACTGACTGGATTGGCAGTGTGAAAACTTAAATCCCCAGTTCTGCTCATTCATGGTTTTGATTTTTACCTTGAAAGAGGTAAAAATCAAAACCATGAATGGGGATTAAGTGATTTTTAAGGCTCCTTTAAACCCTACACTTTGATGACTTAATTTAAATACAAATTTTAGTTTTGAAGCTATTTGGTTTTTAATGATTATGTTGCCCCTTTATTAAACTTTCTTAGACAATCGGAGTATGATAGCTGTTGATAAAATATTATCTCTACATTGTTAGTTCCTATGTTATATTTACTTAAGGAATGGCTATTATGAGGGACTGCTAAGATCTAGAAATTAAGTGTTTTTGAAATTCTTGATAATATACTGTGCCTTGAAGCTTCAAAAATATGGCTTGCTCTGCTGTTACTATCATTAGCCCTGGTGTTAACTGGTCCTATTGTTTCTTTCAGTTTTAATAGGTATTCCTTTGGCAGTATCGGATGTGTACTATCTCAGTAAAGTTTGGAGTACTTTGCTGTTCGCTAAAATCAAGAAAAATTTCTTGGAAACTATTACAATTAGTTTTTATTATTTTAGAACTATAAGATTGAAATGGTTTTTGCTCCACACTACGTGATGGCTACCAGAGGTTCAACAACAATTTAGAAAAACAGACATGGTCACTACCCTCAGTTCTATGAGCGAGAATCAGGGAAGGCTACCCTAAAGAAGTAAGGTCTGAGTTAAAATCTGAAGGATAAATAAGTATCAGCGGGTGAGGAGGGAAAGATGAGAGCATTTTAGGCAGAGGAAAGAGGATGTGTAAATTA
>NW_006494614.1:27699110-27715089 GCF_000325575.1 Pteropus alecto | reverse complement strand
AACTGCTATTTCTCAAAGATCAAGATCTGTCTCTAATGTCATTATAACAGAGATTGATTTTCATAAGCCAGACGCAAAACTCCATCTCATTATGTATTTCATAGTCACACCTTATGACATGATTAAAAATGTCTTTCACTAAATTGTTGGTATCCTAACTCTCAAATGTCTTCCATTTATCAACACTTTTGACTTTTGGAAGAGAGTTAAACACACAGAATCTCAGAGAATATAGGATTAAAAATCTTTGCATTAATATACTTAATAAAGTGATCTTAGGGAGAGAAAGTTTGTTTTCACCACACACATAAATATGATATTAATATAAAATCCCCAAAATATGCAAAGATGTGTGTAACACAATTGGCAATTGGCTCCTGTGCTCCTTCTATCCTAACCTCTGTAAACAGGGAAAATAGAGGTTAAAGCCTTATCTTCAAGGTAGGGAAGGAGAGAAGACAGAGAAATAGTAAATTATCCAATCTCAGGAAGCCAGGATATGGCAGGTGGATCCCCACATCTCTCTCTCTCTTTTTTTTTTTTTTTTTGGCTTAATCTCTCCCAGATCCCTTAACTGCAAGTTTCCTGGATTTCCTGACATACTGTTTTGAAAGTCCCAGCCAGCCTCAAGACACAGAATCATCTCTATTGATATTTAAGACTGAGAAGACAGTAGTCACTAAGTGGCAGCAAACTGAAGCCAGTGCAGGACCCATCTAGATTGTGCAGCTAGATCCTAACCGACTGGCTGAGTAGCTTCATTCAGGCCATTCCGTCAGCTTTGCAGTAACACAACAGTGCCAGTTACATAACTGAATTTTTAGGACTCTGAGCATGGTGTTATAAAGGTCTTTTTTCTACAAGTATTTCTGTGATATTTAGAACTACACCAAATTTGACAAAATAAAATAGGAAATATTGATTTATGGAAGATGAAGATGTATAACTTGAGACATTAAACAGCATATGCTTTCCTGATTTTCTCCACAGCTTCCTTTTCCAGTGTCCCCATTTAGACCTTGTGTTTGTGGTGGTTGTCTATCTTAGGGATTATCTTGCATTAGGGGGTTTAGAGCTTTAGTGGAGAATTCTTGTGTGCTTGAGGAGATTTAAAGGTGGCTACAGTTGGCTAACCCTTCCATCAATCTTGCCTGGGTGCCGAATAGGGGTCAGGGAGGAGATGAAATGCAGTGTGGAGTTCTTGCTTGCGTTTGGGAATGATGTGCAGTAGACAACCACATTCCCTCTCTTCCCGGGATTGGCTGAGTGGTAGTTCATGAAGATGAGTTTGGCCACAAGGAGGATAATAGAGGAATGACATTAGTCCGTCTCTAGGAGAGAACAAGACTGCACTGCTCAACTTACCTCCTCCCATCCTACGGTGTGTTTGTGATATGAAGTAAATCCAGAAGATTTTATGAAAACTAGGGATTAAAGGGGAGATAGCTCAGACCTGGAAGTACCTGGCCCATGTTGGGAACGCTCAGGCCCATTTGGGGAATGCTCAGGAGACTGCGGAGATCCCTCAGGAGCATTGCCGTCATTTGCCCAGTGGTAAGGAAGAACATTAAAGCAGATAAGTCCTGGAAAATTGAGAGCTATTTTATTCCCACTGGACTTGAGGCCATTTCACCCCTCAAAGTTCTCTTCTTTTGCACTGGAGCTGATTTATCTGCCTTGAGATATTCCTGAGAGTTTTGAGTCAAGTAAAAGGTACAGAAGGCAAAAGCTCAAAGATGGAGCCTTGTTCTGGACTTGAGTTATGAACCTGAGTTCACTGATTGGACTGCATTTAGCACAAAACATCTAGCACATTTAGACTAAATAGATAGGGGTTTAAAGTCAATAAATTAAAACAATTCTAAAAATAAAGCTGTATTTTTGTACCATTGAAGTTTGAGTGCTATGTTATCTGTGAAATATAACTATATACTGGGGAGAAAAGAGAGTAGAATCCTTTATTATCATACATATTTCATTTTACTTTCCCAAAAGGAAACTGATTTATTTAAGTTTGTAGAAAGCATGAGTTAAAATTCTGCCTCACCTTCTTCACAATAGATTCCAGTGGTTCCCAGAGGACAGTAACAGGTGTATCCATGAGGCAGTGAGACACAAGTTGCTCCTTTGCTACACCGGTGTGGAGGGTCATGTTCAGGGTCACAGGTAGAAACTGTCTCTGAGCAAAAGGCCCCTTTCCACCCAGTGGGACAGTCACAGCTGTAGATTGAGAAAGAAGACAGCATGTTTTGAGCACGTAAGCAGAGATAGATAAACACTTATGTATCATCCTAGTGTTAACTTGGCCATTTTGACTTACGTTTTGAGATAGAAAGGTTTCGTATATCAAAGCAAATTGTGATTGAAACTACTGAGATCTAAAAGAGCCAATAACTGGTTATGGGATTACTGGAGTCCACATCAAGGATTTAAAAAGGCTCAGCATGTGAAGATTGAAAGAGAATTTTAGGAGAATCACTTCTTTGGACAAAACAGCATTATAAGTCCCTCTCCCCAGCACCACGCCACCAAGCAAGAAGGCTGTGAGTGGAATTTCCATTTCCTAACCTCAAGCCTCAGGAAATAAATTTACCTTGATAGATGTTCTATGACATTGGTGAACACCCAGGCCCAGCTCCTGGGATGGCAGAAAAACCACAAACCCCTCCAGTGAGGCAAATGGTAGCTAACCCCAGGAATATGCTGTGGCTTTCTGAGTTAGAATCAGCTTGAGGACATACGAAAAGGACCTTACCCAGAAGGTGCCTTTGTAACTGAAGAAAACTTGCAGTAAGAGGCAGCCATGACGGGGGCAGAATCTGAGGGGAAAAGGAGGGTACCCATTCTGAAGAGAGAGCTGGTCTGGGGTGAGCGAGTGATATTTGGAGGAGTCCAGGAGGGGAGTCTATAATGGACCCAACTAAAGGTAAAGTTGCCAGATAAAATGCAGGGCACCAAATGAAATTTAAATGTCAGATAAACAATGAATAAGTTTTTAATATAAGTATGTCCCATTCAATATTTGAATTTCAGATAAGCAATATTTGAGATATACTACAAAATTATTTGTTGTTTATCTGGAATTTAAATTTTTCTGAGTGTCTTGTATTTTTCCCCCCCGCTAAATCTGGCAGGCCTACACTAAGGGCACATGAAAGAAAGGGCTAGCTTTAAATCCTCACTAGGCCCAGAGAACACTAAACCATCAGACAACAGTGAAAGTCAAGAAAGCCCGTTCCAGGATGTGGTGTGGGGCGCAGAGTTAGAAACCACTAGACTCGAGATGGACAGCAGTAGCAGATCACACCTTCTTCTGAGACCTTCCGTTCCTGTCGTAAGCCTTGGCCGGATTTAGGCAACAGTCTTGAAGAGTGGAGTGTTGTTACTATTTTGAAGTGAACCCTTTGAATTAATGAATCGAGAGTGTATTTGTCAATTAAAGTGTCTATTAATTGAGTCAAAATGGAAAATTCAAAGGACTTCCTCAAATTTTAATCCAAGACCAAGAAAAGGATGATTCCTTCTAAGTGGGTTTAAAAAGAGAGAACCTAAAGTAAATTTTACTTTATGAATACATCCATGAGTCCTGGGTCACTTACTTTATAGAGTCTCCCTTTTGTTTCATTTGGGCTCTATAAATGTATTGTTTTCACTTCCGGTAACAGTGTTATCAAAATATATATTTGAATATTTTCATTTGGGAAGATTGTTCAGGATATATAATTCGCCTTAGTTCTACCAACGCAACTCCCTATAAGTAACCTAAAAAAATCCCATAACATTTAGAAACATCTTTCCATATTCATTAACTTCTCTTTCACAACTTTGTATTCACTTATTTCACTGAATGGATGACATATACTTTATTCTTGTTGTCACTTGTAAGATATTTTATGTTTTTAATTTTTCACTTTCTACAAACAACACTGATAAAACTCTTGTAGCTAAATCTTTGTGCATATCTATGAAAAATCCCTTGGGATAAATTCAGATATCATCATGACTTCCAGGCTTTGGATGTATATTCCAATCTGCCCTCCATAATAACTGTACCAATTTAGATTTCCGTAATCAGTTAATGAGAGAATGCTCCTGAAATTATAGGTATATATAGTATTGAAAATATGGAGCATTTTCATAGGTTTCTTATTCTTTATGACCCAATAAATATTTATTAACATAAAAATGATTTAATGTCTGCCTACACATTTATCAGAAACATATTGACTTCTAATTTCTATAATTTTCTTTATTATTTGGCTGTCTAATAAAATTTATGCTTCATCAATTCTCTCTCTCTCTCTCTCTCTTCCTTTAGTGTTTACCATAGTTCTATCTTAGGTCATATGGGATAGGCAGAAGACATGTAAGGCCTGGCAAAGATGAGGTGTTCTAGGGTAAAGTACCACTAGGCTGCATGTGTTGGAGAGCCTAGTGAGTGACACAGAGAAGTGCTGCCAGAATTCAGAAACCAGCAAAGGAAATAACATCACACCAATGTTCACCAATGCACTGTTAGACTTTGATTCTAAGAGGAATTTAAAACAAAGTATGTCATCTATCAGGACTTATAGATGCATAGGTGCATACACAAAATGGTAAAAAACAAAAGTCTCTGAGGATATTGCCATTTCATTAAATAAGGTGTTTATATGGGTCATGATGAAAGAAAATTCACATGCTTATTGTATCTGTTAATAGTTGTGCAAAAATTTTTTTTTAAAGATGTATAAGGTTCTCCAAAATAGAGAAAAACAAAATACAGAATTAACCTGCTGTAAAATTGCATAATGGTTTTGATTACTGTTTGAAGATCAAAAACACCATAAAAGACTTTTTATATAAAAATAGACTGTCTTGCCAATTTATAAAAGAAATAAAACTAAAGTAATTCTTATTAAATAATTTTTATATAAAAATAAAACGCTTCAGTGTCATTACTTTCTATGATGATTGCACCATCTAGTGGTTCATTTTTATCTACTTGAAAAAAAGCTAAGAGCAAAATTACTTTCAATGTATTATAGACAGACATGGCAATTGTGAAATACTTGTTTTATATTAAATATAGCTTAAATCACATTATGTATAATACATTATAAATGCTATAAACTTATTTGAAAAATAACAATCTTAAATAAAATAAATCCGCATATGATACCTCTCAGAATTTTTAGGTCTGAAGCAATTAGCTATGGTGCAAAGATTTAAAAAATTACTTTCAAACACCATATACTACTTTCTTACATTAGATCTTAAGAGTTTTCATCCGAATAATTTTGTGCAAGGTCAGATTTCTTTTTCTTTCCTCCTTGGCTTTTTAAGCTACATTTTGAAATGTAGATAATAAAAAATCTTAAATTGTTATTCTACACTTTGGGAAATGATATTTTTCTAATCCTTGAAATTTATTCATTAATATTTCTTCCTTTAACTATATATATAAGACTTTGCCTTGAGGAAGAGTGGGTTTTAGAGAGGGATGTGTGTGAGGTGGGGTGTCAATATAGTAAAAAAAAAAAAAAAGAAAACAAAGAGAGGTAGATATTTATTCATTTAAAGATTGTTATTATTTTTTTGCATGCTATGTGTCTGCTACTGTGCTAGGACTGAGCATTCTACAACAGATAAGGCCCCATTCCTTGCTGCTTTGTGGGGGATCAGGTTAGTAAGCAAACAATGTTAATGTACTGTGACAAGTCCTAAAATGAGTGCTATGGGACCCCCTAGAAAGGTCAACTAAGTAATTTTAGTGAAGGCTTCTGAAGTGAGATTCACCTATATGAATGAGTGCATTGAGGGGTAAGGACAGTAAAAGATTAGGCTGGAAAGGAGGCTACAGCTCAATGGCTTTGACTTACAGGCTGAGATAGTGCAACTTTTAAGTGACAGACATATGGGGAATAACATGAATGATGAGGCATGTTTTAAGAATAATAATCTGGTATATATGGGATGACTCCATAATTTGATAAACTCTCTAGTGATGTAAGTTTAATCTTAGTGGGCTCTTACCATGTCTTTGCCACTGGAACAGGTGTTGGCAAATATTGGCAGTATACAGTTTTCTTTATGGGCCATGAGACTTTTTTCAATAACTCAACTCTGCCATTATTAAAAGTAGCTACAGACCATCCACAAGCGAATGTATGTGGCTGTATCCCAGTAAAACTGTATTTCCATGGTGGGCCACATGTGGCCCACAGGACACAGTTTGCTGACCCCCGCCCCCGCACTAAACCGTTAATTCCATGGAACTAATTAATTCCATGGTAGCCGAGATTAGTTGTTTTACTCTCTATTGTAGTTGCAGAGCTAAAACAGTTTCTGGCATCTTGTAATTTTTCATTGAATATCTGGGGAATAAATAAATAAGTGAATGAATGAATCATGACTAGGATAAGGACGTAAATGAATGCAAAGAGAACTGGACAGGAAAATGGCCTTGAGGACAGAAAGGCTGACGCAGATGCGAGAGGCATCTGGTAAGCGTGTTGGTGTAGAAGATGAAAGATTACAGCTAACGGCGAACATTTACTGAGCCCTAAAATACACCAGGCACTCATTTAATCCTCCTTTTAACCGTATTAGGAGAATCCTCATTTTGCAGAGGAGAAGCTTGAAAAACAGAGAAGTTAAGAGAATTACATGGCTAACAACAAGAGCGGAAGTGCACACATTTAATCGCCATTCTACGTCTCTCGATCTCACAGAAGTCTTTCGGGGTTTCAGGATTAAATGACTAAAAGAATATGGTGCCATTAGTGGAAATAGAGTATTCCGAGAGAAATATAGTTTAAAAAGAGAATATAAAAATCCACTTTTAACTACACTGGGTTGGACGTGAGAGCAAGCGATAAAGATCTATTTTTTTTTTTAATTCAAAAGATACTGAGCAATTATTGACATCATACACAGAACTATTTTCTTATGTCCATTCAAAAAATATTAGCTATCCTCAGTTGTTAATATAATATATAAAGAAAAAGTGTGCATTCTTCTGCCTCTGAACATGGAGATGACACAGAAGAAAATGTCAGCCACTTTAGAAATATGAGTGACAGCTAGTCATGATGGCAATCGAGAGTTGGGTACTGGAGTATGTTTTTACTAATCTAGTTAATTATTTTACATCTGTGAACTTAGAATGAAATGTATCTGAACTCCTAAATTGCAGATAAATTGTTTGGTTTTTACTGTCAATTTTATAGCTCAAAAACATCTAAGGGATGATTTTTCTCATTACAATAGATATTCAGCATGAATAATTTAATTTTCTTATAATTAATGAATTCTATGACTTCTAGAGTTTACGATGAACATGGATATATAAAAATTAACTGAAAATGAGATAGAAGATTTAATATTCTTTGTTTGGAAATCACTTGAACACCATTCAATTGCTTATTGTATATTCACACACACACACTAAAAAGAGTATGGTGCACCCCTCCACTTTGTTACTAAGGTGAATACAAACAGAAAACATAGTTTTGCCCCCTAAGGACTTTATGGTAATTTATTTATAACAATGTATTTGTTTGAAATATATATATAATATAGATAAATCATAATATCCGAAGTTTATTGGGATTTCACCTTAGTGCCAGGCATCGTTTTTAGTACTTTATATGTAGCAACTCATTAAATCCCCACAATAACCCTATGATTACTAGTTTTTAGTGTGCAGATGAGAAACTGTGCCTTAGACAAATATAACCTTTGCTTAACCTACTTTTTTTAGATTACCTATCCAATATAGAAACTTACTGCTTTGGATAAGAGATTCTTTTACATGTGTTGGGGCTGATGAGGGCAAGTATTAGAATCATCATTGTGAGATGAAAACAGATAGAGAAAGTTCTTGTAGAAAATTTACCTTGGGCTGGATCTGTAAGACAGTTATGGTTATAGATTTGTGGGTTTTCTTTGTGTAAGCAAAAGCACAGATACAGTACTTAAAATGAAATCTATGTGATGTGATAACGAAGTCACATGAATAATGGAATAAATGTGTGTTACTTCGTAATAGGTGATCACATCGCCTGAAGAACTCCACTTCTGTGTATGTAACTGTGTCTCTGCTATTTAAAGGAAAAGAGAAATATAGCTGAATCTCCTTCTCTTTAACCATCTGTTGTGTTGGATGGCTTCATTCATGTCAAATTGCTTTTCTTTATGATTTATTTTCGTTTTAGTAACAAGTTGGGAGAATGAAGTAAGGGTAATATGAATATCATTTTACCTGCCAAAATTCACTGGATGTCAAATGATGTACTCAAAAATTTAGCCTTTGAAGGATATACAAACTAGCACTAAAACGAATGAACCCCACAGTACACTAGAATGTGATGGCGTATCAAGACTCAGCATGCTTACAAAAAAGGGTTGCTATAACCATTCTGCTTGCTGATGTTTACCCACAGCTGTCCTTTCTTTGCTGGTGAGATCACTCACCAAACTCTTTGATGATACCTTAGAGAGCATGAGAAGGATGAGATGAAATTATTCCTTAAATACTAATGAGTATTAGCACTTGTCTGTGGGCCTCGATCCTAGTGATTCTGTTCTCTAGATTAAGGGCCTAAACATTGTATTGTGTTAACAGTTGGACTCAGTTCCTCTTAGAGAGGGAACTGTTACTGGGAAATTATGTAGATGAGCTTCTTGGGGTGGATGGCAGACCCTAGTTGCACTGATGTGAGCATGAACCTGGATGGCAAAAAGAAGATACAGTAGCTAAATGGCTTTGCTTGAGAACAGGAGAGAAGTTAGGTTTGTTCTAACCTAGAGAGTCAGTTAGAGCAAAATGAAGTAATGACAAGAAGACAGAGATTGAGTGGAGGGGCTATACATTTACTGTGGTGGTGAGATGACCAAACCACAGGTTAGAAGTTGTTTAGGTGGCCATGACATATACCTCTCCACTCCATATCTGTACCCATCCTCTCCCCCGCACCAACAATAAAAACAGTCTGATCTAGCTCAGAGCAACTTTGCTCATATAGTAAAAATCAAAGGAATTGATTGTTACCCTTAGGCATACAGGGTATAGTGTCTATATGGAAGCCAGAGAAGGCTTCAGGAACATACACTTTCCTTCTGGAATCTGCATTAATCTCGGAAAGGTCTTTGGACTGTCACCTGATTCTTGGAAGATCTGTGAGCCAAAAAAGTAATTAAGAAACTCTGGATCAGTGAGATCTTGTGCTCGCTGATAGATTATGTTATAAAAAAAGCCTCATCTGCGAACTTAGTATAAATCTCAGCTGCATTTCAAATTTTATATCGCGATTCTCTAAACTTCTATTGTACTTATTGTCTGTGCTGCCTGTTTTTATATCTAACTTGTTTTTGTAACTTTTGGTTTCTTAAAGGGACACATCTGCATATTACAGTCAGGATATCACTTTAAGATCAAGCAAAGTGCAACTTAAACGCAGTTGAATTTGTTTAAAAACACTTTATATCAAATGAACGTACATACAGGGCTAAGATAGAACTAAACAAACCTTTTTTTCCAATCTAGGTTACCAACTAACAACAGAAAACCGTTTACTATTTCTCTGTTGCATCAGAACTCATCCCAGGAGCATAAAGGCCTTACATGAACTCGCCCTATTTTACTCTTGAGAAATTGCATTAGAGCACAGCTGGATCTGCGTTTGCTGACGTACTTGGAGCAGGAAAGCAAGGATTTTAAGCAATTTACCGGAGCCCAGCACAGAGTGCAAGCCTTATCAAGCCTTACCTTCCTCCTTACTTGGCACAAGACTTCTCGCTTTGTACCGAAACAATGCCTTCCACCCCCAGCTGTGAGGAGAGGAACTAAAGTAAGCCTGCTAGGGATTTTTTTGTTTGTTTCTTTTTAAGTCAGGCAGTTAAGCTGTTAAAACACTTCTACCAGCTTTGAGATTTTTGTTTTTAAAATTGACTCTAAACACCATGAAATTTATGCTTCTGGGTTGACGCTTGCTTCTTGAGCATTTAAAGAATATTTTATCATGTGTTAGTTATTTTTCAAGAAAAGATTGAACTTTTAGCTTTGAGCTGTCTGTAATGTTACCTGGAAATTCAGTTTAATTTACTCTTCTTCAGGTGCAAAGTAAAAGTGTAGAGCCATAAAAAATTGAGAGCCTGGGATGAAGACAAGGATAGAGGAAAACTTCTTAAACACTATTTTAAAGGAATACATCTTTTTTTCTTTAAATAAGGGATCTTATTATTGAGATTAGAGTAGAATTACAAAAACTGTCAAAAGGAATAAAGTTCTCCTTAAACTTCTGCTGCTACTGAAGATGAATGTCCATGAGTTGGAAAACTTAATATTTTTAAACCACTTCATTGAGGTATAATTTACATATATAAAATTCACCTCTTTTAAGTTCAGGGCCCCATAATTTTAATGTCATTATATAATAGTCAGAAGAACTACTTGTGATTCTTCTGTAATGCTTCACATATAGTTGATATAATAAATATTTTACTGTTAAATCAATAAGAGAATCCCAAACATTTGTCACAATTTTAATAAGAAAGATTTAGAATCCTGTAAGAAAACTTGTTAGCGGTATCCTTCCCATAGTACATTATTACTTATCTGTTTGTTATTGAAATCAAGATTCTCCTGCTAGTCTGTGAGATACAGCTTTCTACCCACACAGGAACTTATGAAATGCCCAGGGGATGTGTTATGAGGTAAGGTACTTCCACTTTGGAGAAAATATGAAAATGGCAATTGAAGATGTCAACATTTTTTTAAAAAAATTAAGACTAAATGAATAGTTGCATCCAGCAGATAAGAAGCTACTAAACAATTTTGCCATCTTATCTACGTTGTTAGCTGCTTTTAAATTCATTTCTTACTATTTGGGTCCTGTAGTTTTTTTTTTTTTTTGGTAGAGTATCTTGACCCAGGAACTGGAAGATTTAGTTTTTGGTCCTGCTGTACTCCATACAAAGTGCTCGTACATTCTCTTGATTCACTCAATCTCTAGGGTTCAGTTTCCCATCCATTAAATTGGGACTAGGACATCTGCCCTAATTTAGAAAGTTTTAATTAGGGGCAATGGAAATAATGCATGCAAAAAATGTTTTGTTAGCCACAAAGTGATGTACAATTGTAAAACATTACTTTTTTTTTTAATCACGAATCAAGATAATTGTCTATATTAATCAAAATAATCTGCAAATAGTTGTAAGCGTCAATCTATACGTGGCACTTTGTATTCCAAGATAAACACATGTGAGCTCTTAAATTGAAACAGACCCTTTGTTACATGTAGAATAATGAGGAATTGAGATGAATTTTCTACCTGCACCTTGAACTTCATATATTTTCTTACTGCCACTTCCCATTCTTTATTATCACATTCTTTATTATTATCAGTTTATTTATTAACACATTAAAAAATAACAAAAATACCTAATTAGTTACCTGAAGAATGACCACATTTCTTTAGATAAAGTGAGGTAAATTTGTGTTTCTAAACAATTAAGCTTAGTTGTAGAGCAAATTAGAATACATAAGTTCCAAAGTAAACTAATAGTTTCATTAAAATTGTAAAAAAGTAAAGATAAAGTCATAATGGTAAAGCTACTGCCAAAAAACATTGCTCTATGGCGGTGGCATCCCAAGCCCTGGGGTTTGTTCTTAGCACTTCCATGGACTGAGTCAAATTATTCATTTTTTCTTCAAAAATTTCCATAAAATTCGGCTAACACCTTTAACTTACTAGACACATTGTCTGGGACATCCCAGAACACGTCAAGCCTTTTCATATTTGGTTTGTATTAATTTAGACTTGACTCCACTCTAACTCTCCTCCCACAATCGCTATTCAATATCATAAATTACTTTTTCCTTTCCTTTTCTATGGCTATTTCTTAAAACCAAGGCCTTTTTGATGTGCATGTTATTTCTAAAACTGTCTCCTAGTAACAGCCCAATATACCCGGGCTGCAAAGGGATGTCAAGGTGACTTGCAAACATTGAAGGACTTACTTCCTCTCTCTTTGACATATTCTGAGCTCTTCATATGCTACTAATGCATAGAGGAGATGCTCAACAAAAGAAGCTATTTATAACAACAGTCCTCAACCTTTCTGGCACCAGGGACGGGAGCTCCTATGAGAACCTAATGCCTGATGATCTGAGGTGGAGCTGAGGTGGTGATGCTAGCGCTGGGGAGCAGCTGCAAATACAGATGAAGCTTTGCTCGCTTGCCTACTGCTCACCTCCTGCTGTGCAGCCCAGTTCCTAACAGGCCACGGACTGGTACCAGTCTACGGCCCAGGGGTTGGGGACTTGTGATTTATAAGACAGCCTTCCTTTCTTCTTTTCTTCTCACTCAACATGTTCACGTTTTGTTTTATATTAGGGTAGTTAAATCGTGCAGCTTTGATGGGGTCTACCTAGAGAGGGTCCTTTCTAAAGGAGCTCAAACCTAAATATGAATGCAAATCGCAATATGTAAACCCCTGTATGATTAACATTTCCGGTAACGTCCTCAATACTATGAATTTAAGATATATTTTACATGGTGCCTGGAATGAGATGTGGTGATTTGCTTTCTTTGTTTAAAAAAATTGAGAAGATGGCATAAATGCTTTGCTACTCTTTCTCTTGTTGCCTTCATCTAGCAAGTCTACATAAAAACATTTTAAATATGAGCATCAGTTTGTATTCCTAGTTTGTGTGAGTGGAGTACCAGTTAGAAGCCAAATAACCTGCTATCTTATTTCTGAGTGTCATACTTACTAAACAGTAGATCCACTGTCTATGCATGTCCCACCATTGGCACATGTCATTAAACTACAAGGAGAAGCATTGCACTGGCCGACACTGCGTCCAGCATTTGGGTGGCCCTCAGGATTTCCCAGCCTTCTGAAATGGCCATCCTTCTTAGTGCGGACTTGAATAGTGAAAATGCAACCTTGAAGAAAGGGAAACAACAATACTTCATATAAAATATGGAAGAAAGAGATCAAATAGGAAGATAGTCATTTTCTTATTTTTAAAGTAACATTTTAAAAACACAAAGTGATCATGTGAATTTTAAGATTAAAAAAAGCACAGAGAGAAAAATTAAAAACCATCTACAGTATCACCCTATCCAGAGTAAACCACTATTAATATTTTGATATATATTTATGGTTTTTCTATGCTTTGTTGTATTTTCTTTTTAAACAAAAATACAATCCTACATTAACCTATATAATATGTAGTAGTATACCAAAAATTTATATAGCATAAATACCATTAACTTTCTTCTCACAGCATTAACTCTTTTTAAATGGCATAATAGTCTCATATCATAATATATTTAATCGACTTTCAATTATTGGACAATTGGCTCATTTTTATCTTTTGCTGTTGGAAATACTGCTATAATAAATATCATGGTAGGTATATCTTTGTGCATTTGCTATTACTTTCTTAGTATAAATTTTTAGAAGTAAAGCTTCTAGGGTAAAAGATATGGATGCTTTAGAGTGTGCCCAAGTGTCATAGATATTTCATACAATTATATCTCCCTGACCCTGTACTGGAACATCTGCTTCCTCACAGGCATCACAATGCAAAAGATTATTACCTTTCATTTTTTAAAAAAAATAAATAATAATAAGAGTATTTTATTTTTAACTGGGGCTTGAAATCTTAAAATTTATTTTTTAGTCACTTGTAATTTTTCTTTTTAGTTGCTTATTATGTACTGTTTTTCTCTTCATGCTTTTAAACATCAATTGAAAGACATCTTTATACAATGAGCATATTAGTTGTTTGTCATATATCATAAATACTCTCTCCAGTTTAATATTTGTCATTTAATTTTGCTTATGGTGGGGTTTTTATTTTTATGTGGAGTGTTTATAATATTTATGTTGTCACATTTATCTTTTTTTCCCCTCAGGGAGTTTGCATTTACATGTATCTTTAGAAAGGTCTTTTCCTGACATATACTGTACGATCTCACTTATATGTGGATCTAGAAGAGTTGAACCCATAGAAGTAGAGTAGAATGGTGGTTGCCAGGGGCTAGAGGGTAAAAGAAATGGGAGATGCTGGTCAAAGGGTACAAGCTTTCAGTTAGAAGATGAATAAGTTCTGGGGACCTATGTTCAGCATGTGAGTATAGTTAATGATACTATATTGTATACTTGAAATTTGCTGAGAAAGTAGACCTTAGGTGTACTCATACCCCCCCCAACATACACACACACACACACACACACACACACAAAAGGTAACTGTGTTAGGTGATGGATATGTTTATTAATTTGATTGTAGAACTCTTTTCACAGTGTATATGTATACTAAATTATCACATTGTACACATTAAATATATATAATTTTACTTATCAATTATACCTTAATAAAGATGGGAATAAAAGATCTTTTCTACCCTAATATTAAATAAATATAAACAAAAAGGGTAGTCCAATGAATAATTTGTGGAACTGTTTGGAATAGTGAAATGTCTTGTAACTTTACTCATTTCCTTCAGCATTGACTCAGAGTTTGTTTACAAAACACTTTCAAATCAATATGGACATCGACCATAAAACAGATCTTGAAAAAGATAAAAAATTGGCTAGATTGGATTTTATTTCTAAAACATTTTCTCAAGGTAAAAGCATGGAATAATCCCTCATGGTGAAAAAAATGGGTTTGGTTTTGAAAGGTTAAGGATTTACTTTTCAACTCGGTTCTTACTGACCAAGCACATTTGTCAGCATGCACCAATATTGTCTCAGTGCAAAAGAATTACAGTTTTCTTCCTTAGATTTAATCTTTTTCTTCCCCCAAGTACTGCCATGTACTATTACACACACACACACACACACACACACACACACACACAAAACACTAAAATTAGGTTTACTGAATGAAGAAATGAGTGAATGAATGCTAGTTGCTTTAGACTGAATAACCAAGTAGCTCAACTAACACAGCAGGATTTTCCACGTGTTTTGCAAAGGGAAATGCACTCAACAGAGAACAAAAGGGTAAGTAGAAGGCGAAGTCATGTGGGTCTGGGTTCAAGTACAATCCCTCTCACCTAATGGCTAGATAATCCAAACCTGAGTGCCAATCTTCTCACCTTTAAGATAGGGACAAAGATAACTACTCCCTGGGTTAAAAGGAATGAGATAACATACATAAACTTGGCCAGTATAATGTCTGCCAATTAGGTCTTGTATTCCACTCCCTACCTCCACCCTCTACCACACTGTCTCAGACATCTTTTATTTACTTTATTAAAAAAAATTATTTTTAACAAAAATTGTGGGATACTGATACCAGATTTTTGGAGTTTTTATAATCATGCATTAAAAAACTTTGTTAAATGACTATAATATGTATTAATGTCTGAAGTTGTTAATTTTAAACTACTTTCTTTTATATAGATAGGAATACTTTTGTTATGAGGAGCTGCTGAATATGCTGAACTGGCTCAAAGTGTGGCAATACTATATTTAGAGAACCATTTAGCAAATACAAATAGTTAAATGTGTTTATTTTACAGAAAGATATTTCCTTTCAGTCAATATATCATTAGTTTAAAGGCAATTGCAGCAGAAACGATTTATGAAATATATATTGTATAATTTCACTTGTATTAAAGTAGAAGATAAAATATAATTTGCTTAGTATAGCACCATGCAATGGGTATTCAATACATATATCTGCATGTATTGCATGTACTAAAGTAGTTATGATAAAGACTTTTGGAACCGTGAGCCATATTTACATTGGAAAGTAAGACTGGCTGGCTAGGTTCCAAATTAGTGATGGCTTTTTTTTTGACACTAAAAAAATATTTAGATTATTACAGTAAACTCATTGTTTTCCTCCTATGGACCGTGGTCTGAAAAATCTCATGCAATTAAGAGAGGCAGAAAGACAGAGAGAGAGAGAGAGAGAGAGAAAGAGAGAGAAGTTGAATTAGCGAAAAACTGTACTGACAGTGTAGGG
>NW_006494614.1:27692425-27699077 GCF_000325575.1 Pteropus alecto | reverse complement strand
CACTCTATTTGGTTGACTAATAAATATTTAATAATTCTTGTATCAATGAACACTAGCTGTTGTAACACTAGAATAATAGATAGACGGGATAATAGCTTTCCCCATGTGGACAGTAGTCAAATGTAATTCGTAATTCTTTATCAGAATTAAATAGATCTGTCAGTGAAAGTAACAGATCTTAGAACATTGATGAAAGCTATGGATCTTCTCCCAGAAAAATGCACACAGGAATGCACACAATTGCATGTATGATTTCAGGAGACTTGGAGACTCCAGTGAAGCCCATCCATAATCCTCAACCTGAGAACTCTACAGCTTTGTGATAGATGGGACTTTGGAGTGGAAGGGACGATTCCTTTTATTAGGACAGGTGAAACAGTAACGCCCTTTTTTCCTGGCATATGTAGATTATTTAATCTGAAGAAAAGTCAAATAACATTAGTATCTTCATTACCATTAAAGGTTATAGGGAAAATAATGGTTCATTTTAAATTATTTTTAGAACAAGAACAAATGGGCTATATTAATGGTAAGGATTTGTATTTTAGACTGAGAACTTCTGGATCAGAGTTATTTATCTAGAGTGTTCTTAGAAACGTGAAAGCCTAAATTAGATAATCTTTTACTGTGTGTGATTTAATCCCCATTCTAAAGAAAATTAATCAGGCCTTATTTATTTGTTTTAGCAATGTTAGAATTTAATAATTAGGCTTATTAAGTTCTTCCATAAAACTCAATTTGCTTTGTTATCATTAATTAACATAGCCATTTACAAATCTAGGGAGATGTATTGAAATGCAAATTTTTAGACCCCATCAAAAGATTTTGATTAAGTTGTTCTGGGTTAAGTTTCCCAAATCTATATTTTAAAAAACTCATCCAATATTATTCTGCAAAGCCAATAGAGATCAGTTTTTTTTTTTTTTTTTGAATCATATGTTTATGGTATAGTTGTGATCTGGTCTTTATGGTAGATTGGTAATAACTATACTTTCCTGTGCTTAGAAAATGTTGGTTTATAGTGGAGGAGAGGCAGTTATGAAGGGAGAATTCAAGAGATAAATGATAAAATTAGGGGCTTCTAAGGTCCTGGAACTTCCATAAGACTGTGGATTAAGTGTTAATTTTCAAGAAGACCCATCCAAGATATCCATTCTAACTAAGAACTACGGCAGCTGACATGCTCTCTAGACATGTGCAATCCTTGTCAGAGGAAGGGCTAGCTGTCTGTCTGCTAAACTCAGCCTCATTAACATACCTAAGGAGAAAGTGACAGGTTTTGATAAAAGCTTCTCTTTGTTCTCATTATCAAGACATGAAGAAAAGTTTCTAATAGAAGAAAGAAAATAACACAAAAGGAAACCAGGAGTACTGGACTTCAATAAGTTTGAAACCCTCGAGTCCAATGACAGCAGGATGGACTACTAATAATAGTTAATATTTATTGAGTGTTTGGCATGTCTTTGTTTCTGGGTTAAGCACTAAACATAATTATTTTACTTGATTAACTCACAAGAACACTTATTTTACAGAGGAGGAAATGGAGGCTCAGAGAGTTTAAGTAAAAGGTAAAAGTGGCATAGCTGCTAGGTGGCAGAGCCTGATTCTAAAGACAGCCTGACTCCAGAGCCTGTGCTCTTAACCACTCCAGAGCCTGTGCTCTTAAGCAGTATAGCAAAGAAAGAGAAGCAAGTGTCTGACTGGAGCTGTGTCACCTCCTAACACTGAGCACTCTAAGCCATGTACTAATCTGTGTTCTCTGTTCATTACCTCACTCTCAGAACTGCAGAGCAAGGGAAGTGCTGTTATTATCCCATTTTATGGATGAGGCACAAGTTGGTTAGATTAGCAGCCAGGGTCCTGAAGCTTGTAGGTGACTGAGCATACCCTGGCAGTTGGGTTCCAGAGTACACACTCTTATCCTTGATGCTATATCTAGTGTATTTGTATAAGCATCATGTCTGTGAATAAATGACAGCAAGTTCTGATGACTCCCGCAGTCCCTATTTTATTGAGTGGAAAATATGCTTCTTTTGCATTCATAAGTTTACTCTTTCCTTGAATTTAATGTTTTTAAAAACCCTTGGTTTGTTATGTCCTTACAATGCTTTTCAGATTATCTACTGCTGCGAAAGAATTGTTGAGCTCTCTATTTTATTTAGCATAGAGCCTCGATGGGCTTCAAACTATTCTTTAACACACACTTCTGAGAACTGGCACTGATTACATATTCAAAGGAAAAGTTTCTTTGAGAGCCTTGGCAGAATGAACTAATTTATATTGAAACCTGACCTTGCATTATGTCGGATTAGCTGTGTTGCTTTCCTATATTTCCAGTACATGGCCTTCTGCATCAGTTTTCAGGCAGAAGTCAGTGAAGGTGGAGAGAAGGATGAGGCCAGGAAGGCAGAGAACTCAAGTGTCCGAAATGGCTTTTGACGTCTCACCGGGATGTGCATCACATCCTGGGCCTTATTCCTTGACTTCTGATAGAGAGAAGGCTGGTCATGGGCAAGTAGCCTGGAATACTATAATGAGTAGCTCCTTGACCAAATATTCTGGGACTAGGATCCAATAAAAAGCTTATTTTCACTAAATAATAATATATAATAATTCAAAGCATAGTTTATACCTCTACTATGAATCGCCTTCATAGGGAAGGTCTGACGCTATGTACTCTTTGAACACAGGAAAACAGACTATGGCAATATGATTGCTTGTCCAAGCATGACGTTCCCCTTAACCCTCTTGGCTTCTGGTGGCCTCTGTGGGCCACATGTCGGTGCTATAGAGTAGCAGGCTGCAGTCTGTCTCTCTTGCTTTATATCAAGTACATTCCAAAGTTAGATGTAGTTGTTATTTTTACTGTGACTCCATGAAGTCTACCCTACTTATTCTATATTAAAAAGCACCCTACATAAAAAATCACCCAACTTTACTTTTCCTTCTTTTTTGCCCCACAGAATTTATCACTTTATACTACTATACACTTTCTTTATTTATTATAGTGTTCATTGTCTATTCCTTTCTTTGCCTAATTAGAATGTAAACTCATGACTGTTTCATTCACTGAAACATCCTAAGCACCTAGCACGTAGGTAAAAAGTGATTAATAAGCAAATAATGAATGATTCCTGTTAAAATCAAACTTCGATTAAGTCCGTTTAGAAAGCAATCCGCACTGCTGGTTTTGGAACTAGAAGTATACTTTTTTAAAGTTTTTTTTTTTTTTTAAATAAATAGGTATTGCGTAAAAATCATCCATGCCTTACCTTGAAAGCCATTTTTAAAATCGGCTCCATTTGGTAAGAGATCTGGAATGTATTCACTGTAGCCACCTACATAAAACTGACTGAAGACATTGAGACCAACAAGTTTTCCTGGGGAAATGATGGATTTATTATGATGATCATCTACCTTCAAAAAAAAAAAAAAGAAAGAAATTCAAAACTTATTAAAAAAGGAATTAATTCCCCAGGGTGAACTGTTAAGATACTCTTTTTATTTCTCATTAACTTAGCATGAAAAATTTACAAAGACCTGAATTTTAAGAAATGAAAAACACTTCACAATTCGATTCTCTGCTTCTCTGTTGGTGTTTGTTACCATGAATATATTAATATAGCACTCATGCTTTTGCATTTCAATCAAAATCACAGTTCCTCAATGATTAGGAGCTGGCATCCTGCTGGTCCTTTTCCATCTAGCCTTACCTCCCTCTCCCATCCATTCTCAATAAAACCACCAAAGTCACTTACAAAAAATGGAAATTGACCATGATACCCAAACCCCTTCTTAAATTTCTCAGTTCTCCACAGCTCTCTGGACAGAAATCTAAACTTCTTATCATAGCATCTAAGTCCTTTGATGGTATAGACCTTGTCTACCTCTAACCGCATCTCTTTCTTCTCTTCAAATAAAAGCCAAACTGAACTTGCATTCCTTAGGCCCTCACTAGCCACCGCTCTTTTTCTAAACTCCTATGTATTTGAAGTTATGCTCGAGCATCTCCTTTTTGGGAAGCATTTCCTGAATGCTCTCTCTCATCTTATTTATTTCTGTACCACTTAATTGCAATTATCTCTCTAGCCGTCCATTTTGTACACTAGTTGGTGAACTTCATGGGGCAGGTGGCCTGGCTATCGCCTCTGTCCCTCAGCACAGATACGACATTATAGTAGTTCTCAGTAAGTCTGTGGGACAGATGAAAGGATGACTCTTTACCTTCAGCCAACCCATTCGGAAGACCCTCCCTAGATAGACGGTGTGGATCCCAAGGCTCAGATCGAGAGGATCACTGCTGATACTTGCTATGCCAGATCCCAGGTTGTAACTGTACACCACGCTGCCGTTGCGTAAGCCTACTGCCAGGAAGTCATCACCATTCAACCCTAAAATGAGAAGATGCATGCTCACTGAGAAGAAATTCAAGAGTCCAGTCAGCTTGGTTTTACTGTCTGCTTCTGAGTTATAGACCAGTACAGTAAGTTATAACAGACATCTAGCCTTTTAAAAGCACTCAAGTATCTGTCTGATTGAATACTATTATTCACACCCACAGAAATTGTTTAAACACTAAGAGTTTGTCTTTGAAAATTCCATGAAGGTTCTGGTCAGCTCAGGGAAATGATTAATACCTAGAACTTGGAATTAAAAGCTTTTTGTTTATTTATTTTTTTATCTGAATGAAATTCACGGTGTACTTTATAATAAATAGAACTTTCCAATGGAGTAGAACTGCTCTGGTGATCAATGAGATTCAAATGATTGAAGTAATCTAGCATCAGCTTTGACGTTCACTTATGATTTGAAGAGAGTATAAAGAAGATTTATTTCTATAATTGTTCTGGGTATGTTATCATCGTTCTATTGCAAAAGCTCGTGACCATATCCCCATGACTAGTTAAAGGTGAGTTGCTTTTGTGTTTCTTCTTCTTTCTCTTCTTCCATTAGTCCAGGACCACCCATGCAGCACAGTGAAATGCAAGACCAAGAACACTCAGGATACAGCTAATACAGACCCATGGAAAAAGGGCAGGTGGTTGGGAAAGGCTAGCACCTGGCACCGAGAGAAGGTCCTGGCAGTAGGTTTGGTGACACTAGGAAGGTCTGGGATGGCCAGTGGTATAAGATCCGGCATGTGGGCAGAACACACCTAGGCCAAAGCAGAGTTTCTAGAGCTAGGGGAAGGCAAGGGGTCTATTGACAGGGAAGAGGGGCCTGAAAACGTCACCCAATTTCTGAAATGTGTGTTCGTGGACCTTAATAATAAGGCTTGCAGGTAGAGAATTGAGATAAGGACTTCTGCTAGGAAGAAGAATTTAAGGAGCCCATAAAAGTAAGAGGTTTAATCTTAGGGCAAACAGCAAAAGTGAGTCCTTGGACATGGACAAAATGTGTTATTAGAATGCATAGCCTCCCCCTCCTGCACATCTAAGGGCGATACCTTGTCTGCTCCCTTGGCTCCTAGTGTTAGGCTGATCAAGGTAAAAGAAAAAAAAGATCCGCAAGGATGAGATTTCCAGATAGTGTAGGGAGGTAGGCTTCTTAAGGCTTGAACTCTGCCTCTGTTTTTCTAACAGCTCTGCCTTCGGCCCTGAGTTGGGTTACTTTTGGAAGCTCCTTCCATGACTCTGATATGCAGCCAGGGTTGAGAACCACTGTGTTAAATGCCATATCAATGACTAAGCACACTGGGAACTTATAGCAAATGTTTCTCTCTGGTGATTTCTTCCCACCTACAATGCTGCAGCAGGTTTGCTGGGTTGTATATATAAAATGGAAAGAACTCCCAGGGGAAAACATAGATTCAGGAAGGCAGTTAGCAAAAAAGAGAAAAACCATTGCTAGAGATTGGAAACAGTCTCTCAGCTGTTGAGAGACAGAAGTCAGAGAGAGAGAGAGCTACAAAAGTAGAATTACGAGATTTTTTCTGTAGGTTGTAAATGGGGATCTTTTTGAGATAGTCTAGTGGGCATCTGAAGTGTCTTTCAAATTGTCTAGGATGGTTGGAATGGAGATAGTGTTCCACCAGCTGAACTGTAAGGTGGCGGTGGAGCAGATTTATTTGAACCATATTCTTCTTTCCTATATGTCTTGTTGCCATTCCTTCTTCCTCCAATTACTGAGAGCCTATTTCATATCAGGAACAACATTATCCTCAAGGTTCTCATAGCCCGGTTGGGAGGATACAGGAAGTTTGTCTCAAGTGCCATAGGGAGCAGAGGAAAAGCAGTAATGGAGGGAAGTCATTTAGATGGAGTGACGAGCAGGGTTAGGAAATTCAAAACGAGGTGATTTTGGAGTTGATGTCTTAGCTAACTCATAAAACAACAAACAAGAATTTTGATAGGTGCATGAGGAAAGGTACGGTGCAGAAGAGGGCTGTTTAAAGCAGAGGGAAATACCTTGCAAAAACCCAGGAGGAGCAGAGAACATGGTGTGCTTATGGAACTGCTGAGAATTGGGTGACATTTAGTGTCTGTGGCAGAAAGAGCCGTATCTTTAAGGGCCAAATGTACTACAACAGAGGATTTAAATATTTTGCTGGGGACTCTCAGGAGCCATGAAAGGACTCTGAATAAGAGTATTACGTTAGATCTGGATTTCAGAAGCATCTCATAGCAATGTTGAGGGCAGAACATAGTGGCAG
>NW_006494614.1:27691591-27692369 GCF_000325575.1 Pteropus alecto | reverse complement strand
AATCAAGGCAGTGACAGAGGGGACAGAGGCATTTGTATGTGATTAGTAAGGAAAATTTGAAAGAACATCAATTTGGAGTAAATTGTTGAGGAAGAAGGAGGAGTTGAAGGTGGTTTTCAAAGGAGCTGGTTTAAAGAGCCACGTGGAATGGCCAGGTTAGTCTCAGGCTAGAACTTAGGAAGAGAGCTGGCTGGGGAAAGAGGTCGACTTCAGTGTACAGATACTCCTACCTACAGACATGTCCCAGAGCACAGAAGTAAGGATGTACCAACAAGTGGAGAAAAGAGAGCCAGGGAGCCAATCAGACTATCAAGCCAATGAAAGCATCTTATTTACAAACAATGGGTCTGTCGGGGTTGTTTTCTTCTCCTGTGCCACTCCTCCACTCTGGACCTTCCCTTGGTGTCAACCCTGTGGGAGGGTAACGGAGCATATAAGAGAAAGAAAAGCAGCTGACCACCAGGGCTGGTGCCTGGAAGGTGAGCATATTTTAGAGACTTAGAATTGCTTTAAGGGTGGTGTTTTTCAAACCTGGAAGTCCATCGCAGTCACTCAGAGAGCTTGTCAAAAATACAGATTCTAGAACCTACATGAGAATCTTTGAAGCTAGGCTAGGTCCTGGCCTACATATGTATATGGGCCATAATTATATATATATGTGTATCTATATCTATCTATATCTATATCTATATCTATACTCATGAGCCATTTTTTATATATATCTCCTACTGGAGAACCAATACCTTGTATTGGTTGTGTTTCTCTAGAGAATCCCAAC